>NC_083341.1:19661905-19740707 GCF_019175385.1 Lycium barbarum
CGCTTCAAGCTATCATGACAATTCACCAATCTCTTTCCTCGGCGAGTGAAGTTTCTGCCCTTGTTGAGTGAGTAAGGCCCGATCGAGCTTATGTGCTTGCCAGGTCTTTCACCATCTGCTGCCCCGGACGCGGACTAATAATGATAACATCGAGCCTTAATGGCCGGGCATGATACTATATATATGACACCGAGCCTTAATGGCCGGGTATGGTACTATGTATATGTATAAAAATATATTTTTAAAAGGCTAAGCATGCATGACATCCGCCTTATGAGGCATTCAGATGTACAGGTTATCTCTCTTATTCCATGTTACCTTCCATATCTATATTATATTGTTATTCATGCCTTACATACTCAGTACATTATTCGTACTGACGTCCCTTCTTGTGGACGCTGCGCTCATACCCGCAGGTAGGCAGAGAGATGGATCAAACCCGTAGGTGTTCTATCAGCGGATTCTCACGAGCACTCCACTTACTTCGGAGCTACAGTCTATTTGGTATTATCCTTATGATCATTGTATTCTATGTAGAGGCTCGTAGACGTGTGTGTCCAATTAGATGTTTCATAGCTCCACCGGTTCATATTGTTGTATAATATTTTGGTGGCCTTGTCGGCCTTATTTTGAGCTCTTGATACTTTACTGTTAGCCTTTCCGGCTTTGTGATATACATTATGTTGTGGCGACCTTGTCGGTCCGCGTATGAACATATGTGCTAAATGATCGGATATTCCTATGTTGGGCCTTTTGTGCGTGCAGGTGTTCTTTGAGTACGGTTTATAATGTTCAAAGTCACGGATGAGCCAGGTGGTTCCCGACCTACGGGTCGGAGCCCGTCATACTCCTGGTAGGGGTGTGACACCTTCTCACTTCTTCTGTTACCTTTTTGGGGTACGTTTGCTGCATATTTAATTGTAATAAGAAATTTCTCTGGTACGAGCGATTCGAATCATATCCCAAAACATAACGTATTGCATTGACAAAACTTATTCTTTTTTATTTGCTAAACATTCATTATCTTTTCATGCCTCATTTCCCATGTCTGTCTCATAATATACTTGCATTTAGTCCATTTTCACTTTTCTTTAGTACATCCTTGCTATATTAGTTCATCTCGAATTTCGACTCCTTCAAGCCAGTACATTTCCTTCTTCTATACTTGGGAATATTCTAATTTGTCTAAGAATATTCTCATATACCAGTAACATTCAAGTATTGACCGTCTTTGGTAGTCATTTGGCCGACTCTAGCGATCCTTCAACTCCTCTAGTCCATATAATGCCGGAGTTACTTTCATCGCATGGTTTGACTTTTTTTTTTTTTTTTGGCTAACTGGATTCTTGTATCAAGTCAAATGTCCACACATATTGGACACGACTCAAACCAATTCCTTCTTTCATGCCTATTATTCCCCTAGGTTAATGAATCAATGGTGACATCGGAACTCGTTAGGCTCCTTATAGAATGCCCGACTATACCATGCTCCTTCAGCCGCAATTTTTCCTTCATAGCTATCTTTTCACCAGTACCCTTGAGATTTCTCTTACTCTTGGTTCTCGATTTCGAGTTGGGTTTATACCATACCAGTAAAAGTCGATACTCTCTCTCATTCGTTCTCACGATTCATCCTTTCCTTAATTTAGCTCATAGTGTCCCACAGTTTCTCTTAACTAATTGTTTGTATCATAATCATGCATCATAATCCTTCTAATGTCCCATCGATTCTCATTCTCATCATGAAATTTTGGTAAAATACGCCTTTTTCTTTCTTCCTTCGTTCATTTCTTATTTCCTGTTACGATACCATAGCTTGCTCGTATGTATGTCTATTTCTCGTATATTCGTCCTGTTACCTTTGTAATCGTATCTCTATTCCAAGTCCACTGTATTATGCCATCACTGTCTACCTTTGGCCAACCTTACAAATTTATTAAACTTCCTCTTATCGTTACCGATCACATAACTTCCTTTAATTAATTTATAACCACATTTATGTTATACCCCGCACTTTCAGAGCATGAGCATGCCACGTACATCACCGTAGTAATGGAGTATCAGAGACGTCCCATGAAGTTTTGGAAGGTACAAGCCATGGGAAGTACGTAACAATGAAGTAAAGGATGAATTACGATCTCGTAAGTCGTAACCAGGAAGGACAATCTTGAAACACAAGAACATGACCATTATCAAGTATAATAAATGATAAATATCATGTAGGGGGAGTTTTGGAAGATTCCAGAACCAAGCAAATCAACGAAAATAAGTTTGTCAAAATTTGGGAAAAGTTGGCAGAGTTAATGTTACACCCCGAATTTTCATAGCATGAGCATGACACGTACATCACCGTAGTAATGGAGTATCGCAGACGTCCCATGATATTTTGGAAGGTACAAGCCATGGGAAGTATGTAACAATGAAGTAAAGGATGAATTACGATCTTGTAAGTCGTAATCGGGAAAGACTATTTTGAAACACAAGAACATGGTCATTATCAAGTATAATAAATGATAAATATCATGTATGGAGAGTTTCGGAAGATTTCGAGATCAAGCAAATTGAAGAAAATAAGTTTGACCAAAATTTGCGAAATGTTGGCAGGATTTTAGGCAGATTTTTAGTCAACTTTGGAGGGGCATATCTCCTAGTATATTGGGAGTTTTAAGGTGTTTCAAAAGCCTAAAATATGGAGTTTAAAAATCCTAAAATATGGTGTTTCAAAATCCTAAAGTATGGAGAGTTCCGGAAGATTTCGAGATCAAGCAAATTGAAGAAAATAAGTTTGACGGAAATTTGAGAAATGTTAGGCAGATTTTTAGTCAACTTTGGAGGGGCATATCTCCTAGTATATTAGGAGTTTTAAGGTGAAACAAAAGCCTAAAATGAATTTCGTCAAGTCTAGTTTCTAATGCAACAAACCGCTCATCGATAAGACATCGGAGTAGAGAATTATAGACGTTACAAACTGAGCTGGCAAAGCAGAAACAGGGCTGCTACAGAACTGCCGACTTTGCCCACTTATAAAAGGGATAAAATCCCTCTTATTGGTCATAAAAATCTCTCAAAATTTCCAGAAAATTCAGCAACTTAGGGGAGCAAAAATACATCACAAAGAGAATTTTGGGTAATTTCAAGTGACGAAGTATTAATTGAGGTCCAAGTAACGTGCGATTGTGATCATAGTATTGTCTTGCGGCGGAATTGGCTTGGATTCAAGGTGAATATTGGAGATATTATTGTCCTAACAAGGAAAAGGTATGAATCTCTCCTTATTGGTATTAATTTCGGCTTCTTTACGGAAATAAAGTTATTAAATAGTCGTATCACAAGTTGGTTAGTTGAGAAATTTAGAAAACATCGTGTGGGATGTTTTAGGAAATATATTGGCATGGATAATGGTATTGATGATGTTGGTATTGTTGTTGTTGATTGGTTGTTGATGTTATGATTTCAGGCTAGGCATATAAACAGGGGAGATGCTGCCCGAATTTCGACAGAATCTAAAAGGATTTTAATTAAAGTCTTGTGACAAGCATGATGACGAACCTAACAATGATATGAATGGTTGTATATGTAGATTACGAGGCTACGAATAATCTTAAGTGAATTGCAAGACAGGAAGTAAGTTGGAAGTCGAGAAATTATCTTCCAGGTATGTTAAGGCTAGTCCACTTCTTTCTAAAGGCATGATCCTTTCGTTATAAACCTTTGTGTCGTACCATAATATCATTGCTTCCGCAAATGCTAGAAGTCCACGAATTTCATGATCCTTATGATGTTATTGAGCTTCTAAAGGCATGATCCTTTTCCTACCAAACCATGCATGAATTCCATAAAAAATTTCATTTCCAAGAATGTTAGAGATTCATGACTCTTAAAGTTTTTATGATGGTAAAGATGAATAATTTCTTTTATGATAACCATGATGATGATTATGAGGGATTTATTTATCCAAGATCCAAGGCATACGAATTTCATGTTATTATTGTCATACCCCATTTTAACCTGGTTGATTTAGAAGTACAACATATTGGTGATTCCTATTTCTTTTATTTTAAGGAGTCGCCACCTAATTAATTTAACGGTGAATTAGGACACCTAGAGGTTAATTAAGGCAAAGTTAAAACTAAACCTCAATTAATAGTCTGCTTAACCAGTGTGATTCTAGGTAAGGGTTCTATATTATCCTAAAGGGAAGGTGTTAGGCATCCTTTAGAATCCGTTAACTACGGTTATCCGGCCAAACTTAGGTTAATTAAAGAAGGTGAGAATTTGTATAAAAGAGGACTTTGAATGTCATTTTAAATAAAACTTGTAAATATGACTATGACTTTAGATAAAATGTTGTTTAGAAATAAAACTTATAAAAGTTAGTTTGCATAAAAGAGGATTTTAAATGCTACTTAAATAAAGCTTAAAATGTTGCTAAGACCTTATATGAAATATAGTAAATGCTATTTAAGATAAGGCTTGTAGGAAATATAATGATTTGCCCATAAATAATAGCTTTTGAGAAGAGATTTAGCAATTTTGAACTTTGGATAAATTATGTTATATGAATATAGCAATGTAAAAAAATCTAGACTTATGAATAGGATTCAAGAGGAAGTGAGTTTCTTTTTCATTTTTATTAATTCTTATGAACTATACTTAACTAAAAAATATGCGTGATTGATTCAAACTTGAAGAGTTATTTATAAAATATACTTGAATTTATACTGTGTATTAGTGACGTTTTGAAATGTATATGATAGTAAGAATAAAATATGATTCCATTAACTCAAAATACATGGTTACGCTATTTGCGAATTAATAAATAAAATAAATGTTAGATGCTATAAATAGTTTTGACATAAAAGAAAAATGAAGCTTATGGAATTAATTAGTCTTTCTCAAATTAACTACCCTTTAACTAAAACTAAATTCTACACTAATCTACTAAGGTTCATTTAGCTAAGGAAACAAACAAGTAATGTTAGTTGCACAAATACAAATCAAATGCATAAAAATGAAATAAGGGAGCAGGTGATATCAAAATGGGCTCAGCCCACTTTCGGACTGCTGATTGTGCTGCTAGTGGAAGTGGGCTCTGTCCACTTTTTTTAAAAAAAATGTTGCGTTCAAGGGCTGTTGTTGGGCTTCGGCCCAATATTTCATTTCGCTGTGGATGGGTTGAATGAGGGATGATTCGAGAAAGATTACGTTGGGCTTTCAGCCCAACACCGAATGCGGAAGAAGAACGAGTCCCTCGGACTCGTATGCGATGTTCATGCATAAAAAAAATGAAGGAAAAAGAATTAGTATATTATCAATGAATAAGGTTAAACATATAAGATGTAAACATCAAAAACAGATCAGTAGATTGTATATATTGTGTATATCCTATGTATATCACATAGCAGTAGCATAATAGCAAAGAGGAAGAGGGAGAGTAGAAGGGTTTCACATCAGTTCAATGTCAATATACCAGATATACACATATATTGTCTTATAACATTTATTGGACAAGAGAATCCTCTACAGTTCAAGAGTAACACTCAGTAAAATAGCTAGTCCTACACATATAAATCGCTGGTCACTTTCAAAACAGGATGGTCTTAAATTAAATATGAATGCGGCTCAATGAGAGTATCATGTTTAAGCATTCTAGCGGTTTGTATTTAAAGAAATCTATACACACAGAACAATGACCAAAGAAGGACGGAATGGGGTCACGCTTCATGATGTACAGGGGCTATTTGACACTCAAACCAATTTGTGCAAAATCCAAGAAAAGTTAAGATTCAATAAATACTCTACTCCAGGTCTAAATGGGAGATAGAAGGAAAACCCTCATATATGCATTTAGGGAAGCAGTACTCATGGAGATCGCATTCTGAGAACCTAGATCTATTTAGACGATGTACATCAAACCACATAGAGGAGCAGACAGGAACAACATTTAACCCATTTTTGTCTAGACATTCAAAAGAGTGACCATCTTCCTTTTACAATATCAAAACATATCATAGAAGGTACAAGATCAAAACAGAACCAGAAGATGACTCCAACAGTGAATCATATGGTTACCACTACTCATGCTTTAACTCATTGAAGGACGGACCAGTTTCGGACCAAACTATGATTGCAGTTCCTATTCTAGAAGAAGTACATAGGTCATTTGCCTTCCCTTTTAATTTTATTTAATTATCCAACTTATCCTGTTAGCTAATCTCAATCATTAGTCTCATATTCATGCTAAATCAACACTCATATTAGTTACTATGTTAGGAATGATTCTAAATGTCTTAAAGGGCATCAAATCAGGCAAAGCCAACATATAATATTCACTAAATTGTTGTTAACTTACACCAGTGATCCCAATATTACAACATTGAGAGAATATCGACTGTTTCCTATATTTTCATGCTGGCTCTCCCCTTTTTAGAACAACAATGAGCATTTGACTTGGTTAAGCTATTTTTAACGTTAGGAATCTCATCCACAAAGTATTTCACAATCAAGATTACTGATGTTCAAAATTACGGAAAGATCATGGTCTTAATCATATTACACTAATCATAGCTAGAGGGATACACTGGGTATAGCTGACCATTTTCATACAGAGAAATATCTTATACTCAAACGACTTAGGAGCTATCCTAGCAGATGCGAGACAGTTTGAGCAAAATACACATGAACAACTTAAATTTCACGGACCAGCACTGATCAGTTAATATTCAAACTAACCACTTTATGAACATGCTAATGACTAGACAAACTCCCTCAACCCACGTTTAACAGTTACGAACTAGATTTAAGACCATACTAACACATAGAACAAGTTGACAAATGAATAAATCTAACATGTATGATTCTTAAGCTAAATACATGATTAATTGATGCTATGCCATATTAACAAAGACTAAACTCAACTAAACTAAACAAACACCAACACAGATGTTAGCTAACACACAAACACAAATTAAACTAAAACACGCAAAATACTAAAAATAAATAAAATGAAGAGGGTTCACCGACCTTCTTCGGGTGCAGCGAAGTGGGGCGAAGGTTTCGATATCTATTCGAACACTACCAACTCCGAGCTTGCGATGCTCGGATTCGAATCAATTGTAGGAACCAAAAGGGAACCAGAATAATTTTCTCTTTTCGAATGAATATCGAAACAAAATCAAAACTGATGAAGACTTAGTAATTTTCCACGGGAATTTGAAGCAATCAAAAGAACTTAAAATTTTTAGGGGATTTCTGCTACTGAAAAGAAGACCTAGTTCTTGGGGGAAATTCATGAATCGAAAAATCCTCCTCGTCAACGAACATAACCATCAAATTTTATAGGGGAAATCTAGGGTTTCTTTGTGAAGGAGAGAGAGAAGTGGGGGACAGGGTGGAATGGGGTGACAGTGGTGTGGAGGGAGCGATGAGGATGGAAGAGGAGTGGAGGTAACGTGGGGGTGGTGTCAGAGGTGTAGTGAAGTGGGCGACAAGAGGAATGGGGATGACGAGCGTGGGGGGGGGGGGGGGGGGGGGGGGGGGGCGGCAAGACGAGTGGGGGAGCAGAGGGAAGTGGGATGTCAGAAGTGTAGTGGAGTGGACGACAAGAGGAAATGGGGATGACGAGCGTGGGGGGGGGGGGGGGGGCAAGACGAGTGGGGGAGCAGAGGGAAGTGGGATGTCAGAAGTGTAGTGGAGTGGAGGCGGCGATGAAAGAGAAGAGAGGGAGGTGAAGGAGGAAGAGCGGCGGAAGGACGAAAAATGATGAAGGGAAACCCTAAAATTCTGAACTGGCACGGGTCGGACCCGGTCCATTTGTGGATTGGGTCAATTTTTGAACCGAGTATTAAAAGAATGGGCTAGCGAATTAAAACATGGACTGGTCTTAAAAATTGGGATCAAAATATAGGCTGGTCCAAAATATTTGTGAGTTGATTGGACTTTGATTTGGGATCCGATAAATCAAAAATACGGACTGAGTGCGCGAAATAGTTTGGCTTCTAAATTTAAATAAAAGGCCTGTTTAAATAACTTGTGTTAAAATATTGCTCAATATGAAATATGCAATCATTAATGCTCAGATAAAAAATGGCGTTGTAATAGTCGTGCAATAATATTTCGAAAATCCACAGTAAATAAACACTATTATTTAATTATGCAAAGATAAATCTGATGCGTGTACGTAAGCTGGTAAAATGCCGAAATGATAAAAATTGTGAATTATAATAATAATGATAATAATAATAATAATAGTAATAGTAATAATAATAATAATAATAATAATAATAATAATAATAATAATAATAATAATAATAATAATAATAAGTGATGATGATGATAGCTAGTAACTGTAATAGAATAATGAAGCGCCGGTATTGATAAGAGGCTAATATAATATATATTTTTTTTTATTTTCCAAAAATATTAGAAGCGTAAATAGGTATTTCGGAGGAGAGGCGGGACAAAATTGGGTGTCAACAATTATGAGATAATTTTTATTCACAGAGATTTTCATGTACATGAGCTTTATATTATTATGATGACTATGATGAGAACGATTTTATGTTTAAAGGTTCCAAGTTTATGATTTCAATGACGATATGAGAATATTGAGCTATCTTTTGACCTTTCTTAATTTTATTCATTGTTGTTGGTCTCACCTTATGATAATTGTTCCTTCAAGGTGAAACAAAGCGATGATGATTATTCCATAATATAATCGGAGGTTACCGACCTTACGTCACTCCGATGTACTCATAGCTTTTATTTGGCTCTCATGCATGCTTTATATATATATGTATGTATTTTCTCACACCGCGTCGCGCTATAGTCGGCCGGGCATGGCACGTAGATGTGCACACCACTGCAGTGGGCATGTTATGATATTGCCTCAGACGCGGGCTAATGATGATAACACCGAGCCTCAATGGCCGGGCATGATACTATATATATGACACCGAGACTTAATGGTCGGGCATGGTACTATGTATATGTATAAAATATTTTTTTTAAAAGGCTAAGCATGCATGACACCCGTCTTATGAGGCATCCAGATGTACAGGTTATCTCTCTTACTCCATGTTACCTTTCATATCTATATTATGGTGTTATTCATGCCTAACATACTCAGTACATTATTCGTACTGACGTCCCTTCTTGTGGACGCTGCGTTTCATGTCACGCAGGTGTATACAGATGAGTAGAGGATATTGCTAGAAGATGTTCCAGCTGGATTGGCGAGCTCCATTTCCTTCCGGAGTGTTGCTGAGTCAGAGTATCTATGTTATGGTATATTGATTTATGTTAGAGACTTTGCAGACAGAGTCACGTATATAGCATGTCAGTCTTGCAAGCAGCTCTGTAAGCCGATGTATCATTATGCATTATGTTACAAATTTCATATGATTACATATTTTACTTGATTCGAGAAAGACGAAAAGAATGTCTTTGAAAGGCTTTCATTATGCATTTCATTTCGTAATTTAAGAGTCCAGTGAGATTATGAATATTACGAGAACCAGCGGGTTCGCTCGGCTCTAAGTAAAGGGTCGGGTACCCATCATGCCCTATCAGGACTGGGGTGTGACAGTTAAGGACAGAATTTTGGGTCAACTTTGAAGGGGTATATCTCCAGGTATATGACGAGTTTTAAGGTGTTTCAAAAGCCTAGAATGAAGTTCGTCGAGTCTAGTTTCCAACGCAATAAACCGCTCGTCTATACGACATCAGAGTAGAGAATTATGGATGTTACAAGTTAGGCTGACAGAGCAGAAATGCGCGCTACAGTAACTGCTACCGTGCCACCGACTTTACCCACCTATAAAAGGGTTAAAATCCCTCTTTTTGGTATATGTATATTACGAGGCTACGAATGATCTTAAGTGAATTCCAAGACAGGAAGTAAGCTGGAAGTAGAGAAATTATCTTCCAGGTATGTTAAGGCTCGTCCCTTTCTTTCAAAGGCATGATTCCTATGGTACGATTTCATAAATGTTTCCATAATTTCTTAGTTTTTAAAATTTAGAAGTTTATGACTCCAAGGCATGATTCCTTTCCCGATAATCCATAAATGTTTTCCAAAATGCCGTATTTTCCAAACCGGAGATTTATGATTCTGTGAGCTCTTATGATAACAGCGATGAACATGTTTTTACGACGATAATGATGATGTCAAAGATGAGAATATTTTCTATGATTATTATGATGATCATGATTTATGGTTAAAAATCTCAAGTTATGAGATCAATGCTTTTATGAGATTATTGAGCTTATTTCATGATTATTTCGATTTTATTCATTGTTGTTGATATCACCTTATAATAATTATTCCTTCAAGGTGAGATACAGCGATGATGATTGCTCCAAAATATAAATCGGAGGTTACCGACCTTACGTCACTCCGATAGAGTCGTAGCTTTTATTTGGCTCTCATGCATGTTATATATATATATATATATATATATATATGTATATATTTTCTCACACCGCGCCGCGCAATAGTCGGTCGGGCATGGCACGTAGATGTGCACACCACTGCAGTGGGCATGTTATTATATTGCCCCGGACGCGGGCTAATGATGATAACACCGAGCCTTAGTGGCCGGGCATGATTACTATATATATAACATCGAGCCTTAATGGCCGGGCATTGTCACGACCCAACTAGGGGCCGCGACGGGTACCCGGAGCTAGATACCGAGCACCGCTCACTCTACTACTCATTTTACTCATCTAATGACCTTTTGCCAGTTTTACGCATGAAAGTATAGGAAACATAATTTGTATCAAAACATAAGTACTTTATATACATATGCCTCTCGGCCATCAAAATAATATATACATAATAATAGCATCTTTTGAGACTACCTGACCCACACTACGTATCTACGAGCCTCTACTGTCATAATGAATACATAGACGGAACAAGACTCCGTCGTGCCCAAAATATATATACATATATACCAAAGAGAAATCATAAGCACCTCCGAACAATGGAGTGCTCTCAATAGCTGACAGCTCCTAAGTATCTGGATCAAGCTCGCCTCCCTGTCTACCTGTGGGCATGAACACAACATCCAAAGAAGGGACGTCAGTACAAATATTGTACTGAGTATGAGAGGCATGAACAATGAAGAAAGGCATCAATAATATAATGAGAGCATCAATATAAAGCATATGGATCTGTCCGATAATCATAAATGGAATAATGCATGCTGTCTTACTCATACTTATCATCGTAACATGTATGCATCATATGCAAGCTGCCCGCCCATGTCAGAACGGTGTGATAATCAATAATGTAAGCCCGCGTCCAGGCCTCCCGCGTCCGGGGTACCATCTCATGCCGCCCACTAGTGGTATCTGCCCACGCCCGAAGGTCATGGTGTATCCGTATCGCCGCCCGCCGAAGCGGTGTCTTCCCGGCCAACTAGGCCCGGTATGCAATGCTCTTGCCATGATTATCATAAAATAATCATAATAATGTAATCATTGTAAAATGCTTATCTTATCATAGCACATGCGTAGGGTTTGAGAACAACTTTACTCTATCGGGGTGACGTAAGGTCGTGACCCCCCGATTACCTTATGGAGCAATTACGGACATTCTGCCTCACCTTGAAAGGACTAGTACATAAGGTGAGTGTAGGCAAGGACTAACATCATCATCATCCTAGCATCATCATATCGTATAACTTATATCATATAGGCATTTAACTTTTTGGAATGTAGGAGCTCATGGAAAGATGGTAATTCGGACTATAAGATTCATGCCATTGGAAAGAAAGGACTAGCCTCACATACCTTTTCATTTAGCTAAGTTGTTGTCCACTTATTCTCCTTTGATACCACGTCGTCACCTTCATCAGAGAATTCGTACTTCATTAGTTAATTAACTACAAGAATAGATCGCTAGTTCTAGGAAAATTTGGGCAGTACTTCCTTCGTTTATACTACTTTTCCCATGTTCTATATCTACCCCCAACATTCACAATGCTATTCGCAATATCGCAATCAAAATCATCATTTATGCACCATTAGCAAAATCCACCATTTTCCTCCAATTTTCCCATATTTCTCCCTATAGCTCACCTTAGTGCTTTCGTGCATTTACTACTTGTTTCACATTATAAACATCATTTATATCGTATTTTTACTCTCAACACTTTAACATTTATGATTCAATTCCACTATCATTCATTTATGTCACTATTCACTCAATAATGACTCATTCCTATGTTCTTCTACATTTTAAGTATCTAAGCCTTCCAATACCTTGAATCACGTGGTATAGTCATGAAACATACCTTAAATGATGATTGAACAGGCCTTGAGTTGAACTACTTCACTTAGCCAAGGATTTCTTGACTTAGATGATCCTTTGATGTGTTCTTACACTTGTTTTCATGAATTTAGTGGTGTTGATCTTGATGTTCCCTTTGATTCTCTTGAATTCTTATGGAGGAAATATTTGGAGAGTTCTAGAGCATTCTTGAGGTGTATGGATGAAAAATGAAGTGAAATGAGGCTTAAGTCCCTTTTAATGATCACAAAATCTGATTTTTAATGAACTTTCGTCGGGGTGAACAGTGGTCGTAAACCACAGTTTACGGACCGTATTGAGGTTTACGGTCCGTCCTCCGCGATCGTTTTTAAGCATTTCAAAAACAGAAAGTTTGGCTAAGGGACATGGCAGTTTACGACCTAGGTTTACGGTCCGTAAACCAGTTTACGGGCCGTCCTCCAAGTCGTATTTAGCCATTTCAACACTTGGCATAAACTTTGAGATTTTGGAAGGCTGGAGGACGATTGCACTATACGGTCCGTAAATCACTTTACAGGTCGTATAGTGCCCTTTACGACCACTGAGCTGAAAATTCTCCGCCACTTCCTTATTTCCAAAAATTCATAATTAGCCATTCCCGACTTAGTAAAACATCATACACTCAAGCCCTTCATTGTTCTACTCATCACACAAGTACGAAAAAATTTCCGAGGTGTAACATTATTCCCCCCTTTTGTAACATTCGTCCTCGAATGTTCGACACTCGGGAATTCTAGAAAAATTTTGCCAGAGTCTCCTTTGTAATTTGACTCTACCAACCTGTCACAGCAACCCACAATATCATGGCCTTACAAGGCTATATCACACTATCAACACATCCATGGCCACACACGACTAAAAGCATAATACTAAAGTGTACATACCTTACATCTTCGACGTTTCATCTTGAATCCCTTCCGGGGGTTGGAATAAATGCGGGTATTTGGCTTTCATCTTTTCTTCCGCTTCCCAAGTCATTTCTTCCCGGTTGTTGTTTCGCCATCGAACCTTGACCGAAGCGACTTCTTTATTTCGGAGTCGTCGCACCTGTCTATCTAAAATGGCAATAGGTACTTCTTCATATGTCAGCTTCTCTATCACCTACACATCGGCAACCGGGACTATTCTTATAGGATCCCCGATACACCTGCGGAGCATCGAAACATGGAACACCGGATGGACTGATTCAAGCTCCGAAGGTAGGTCCAATTCATATGCTACCTGTCCCACCTTACGGATAATTTTATAGGGTCCGATGTATCTTGGACTTAGCTTCCCTTTCTTTCCAAATCTCATCACCCCTTTCATCGGTGATACTTTCAGGAATACCCAATCATTTACCCAAAATTTCAAATCTCGTCGGCGGTTGTCCGCATAAGAATTTTGGCGACTTTGGGCTGTTAACAGTCGGTCTCGAATCACTTTAACTTTTTCAACTTCTTGTTGGATAAAGTCGGGGCCTATCAATTGTACTTCTTCGGTTTCAAACCATCCAATTGGGGATCTACATTTTCTTCCGTACAAAGCTTCATATGGGGCCATTTGAATACCAGAATGGTAGTTGTTGTTGTAGGCCAACTCAATTAATGGAAAATGGTCATCCCAACTACCGCCGAAGTCTAGTACACACGCTCGTAACATATCTTCTAAAGTTTGAATGGTACACTCAGCTTGCCCGTCAGTCTGTGGGTGAAATGCCGTGCTGAATTTGACTTGAGTACCTAACCCTTCTTGAAAAGATTTCCAAAACTTAGCTGTAAAATGGGCCTCTCTATCTGTAATAATGGCTACAGGAATTCCATGAAGTCGCACAATTTCTTTCAAGTACAACCTCGCATAATCTTTCGCCGAATACGTGGTTCTGACTGGGAGGAAATGAGCTGCTTTCATGAGCCTGTCCACGATCACCCATATAGAGTCATATTTGTCTCGGGAACGGGGTAATCCCACAATAAAATCCATATTAATCTCTTCCCATTTCCAGGTAGGAATATCCATTGCTTGCAATAAGCCCCCTGGCTTCTGATGTTCTGCTTTCACCTGTTGGCAGTTCGGACATTGCGCCACGAAATCTGCTATGTCTCGTTTCATGCCATCCCACCAATATAGCAATTTAAGGTCATGATACATTTTGGTCGTACCTGGATGGATGGAATACCGAGAATGGTGCGCTTCCTCTAAAATTCGCTGGCGTAATTTTGCCACATCTGGTACACACAGTCTGTCTCGGTATCTAAGAACCCCATCTATAGAAACTGCAAATGGAGACTTCTCTTTCCCACGGGATACATCCCTGTGATGACACATCTGTGGATCTTCGTACTGGCGTTCTTTTATCTCCGCATTCAAGGGCGAGACTGCAGGATCATTAACACTAATTCCTGCCTTACCCGAATCAGTTACACGTACCCCAAGATTTGCTAGTTGATAGAGCTCACGGACCATTTCTTTCTTTTCTGAAGGGACTTCACTTAAACTGCCCATTGATCAACGGCTAAGCGTGTCTGCTACCACATTCGCTTTCCCGGGGTGGTATAAAATATTCACGTCATAATCCTTCAACAATTCCAACCACCGCCTCTGCCGTAAGTTCAACTCCTTCTGCTTAAAAATATGTTGAAGACTCTTGTATTCTATGTAGATATCGACGTGCACACCGTACAGATAATGCCTCCATATCTTTAAGGCATGAATAACCGCAGCCAATTCGAGATCATGAGTCGGATAATTCTGTTCATGTTTCCGCAACTGTCTCGAAGCATATGCAATAACCTTGCCATGCTGCATCATCACACATCCTAGTCCCACACCGGAAGAGTCACAATACACGACATAACCATCCGGCCCTTCTGGAAGTGTTAACACTAGAGCGGAGGTCAATCTATCTTTTAGCTCTTGGAAACTACGCTCACAAGCATCATTCCACTGACTTCTGGGTTAGCTTCGTTAATGGGGCTGAAATAGATGAAAATCCCTCTACGAACCTTCGGTAATAACCTGCCAAACCCAGAAAACTACGAACTTCTGTAGGTGTCGTAGGCCTTGGCCAAGTCTTCACAGCTTCTATTTTCTGACTGTCAACTCGGATGCCATCATCTGAAATAACATGGCCTAGAAATGCCACAGAATTTATCCAAAACTCGCACTTTGAGAACTTCGCATATAATTCTCGGGCTCGGAGAACGCCAAGAACAATTCTTAGGTGGTCTGCATGTTCTGAATCTGTGCGAGAATATACCAGAATATCGTCGATAAATACTATCACGAAGAGATCCAAAAATGGCCTGAACACATTATTCATTAAATTCATGAACACCGCCGGGGCATTTGTCAATCCAAACGACATCACTCGGAACTCGTAGTGACCATATCTTGTCCTAAAGGCAGTCTTAGGAATATCTGCTTCTCTAATTCTCACCTGATGATAACCCGATCTCAGATCTATCTTGGAAAACCACTTAGCGCCCTGTAACTGATCAAACAAATCATCGATTCTGGGAAAAGGATATTTATTCTTTATTGTCACCTTATTCAGCTGCCTGTAGTCGATACACATTCGTAGAGATCCATCTTTATTCTTTACGAACAAGACTGGCGCTCCCCACAGCGATGAACTGGGTCTTATAAACCCCTTCTCAAGTAAATCTTTTAGCTGTGCTTTTAGCTCTTTCAGTTCTGCCGGAGCCATTCGATAAGGGGGAATAGAAATAGGCTCGGTGTCTGGTAATACATCGATAGCAAGTCAATTTCCCTTTCTGGAGGAAGACCTGGAAGTTCATCCAGGAATACATCTGGAAATTCATTTACTACCGGGACAGATTAGAAAACTGGTGGCCTTGCCTCCGTATCATGAACCCGAACTAGATGATAAATATAGCCCATGGCTATCATCTTTCTCGCCTTGAGGTAGGAAATAAACCTACCCTTAGGGGATGCTATATTACCCTTCCATTCAAGTACGGGCTTTCCCGGAAACTGGAATCGAACCATTTTCGTTCGGCAATCAACATTTTCGTAACACGACGCTAACCAATCCATACCCATTATTACGTCGAAGTATATCATTTCCAGTTCAATCAAATCGGCCCTTGTTTGTCGGTCACATATAACGACTACACAATTCTTATATACTTGCCTCGCTATTACGGGATCACCAACCGGGGTGAACACCTCGAAAGGTTTAATCGGCTCGGGTTCCACCCCGATACAATTAGCAACATACGGGGTAACATAAGAGAAAGTAGAACCCGGATCAATCAAAGCATATACCTCACGGGAAAATATAGTCAAGGTACCTGTGACAACATCGGGGGAGGATTCAAGATCCTGTCACCCTACCAAAGCATATACGCGGGGCTGAACAGCTCCTGAAGTAGATGCTCCCCATCTGCCTCTGCCTCTACCTGCTGTAGTCTGAGAAGTCTGTGCTGTCGGACGCACTGAAGAAGAACCCGCTGCTAAACCTGTGGGCTGAGTCCCTGCTCTATCTCTCACCGAAGGGCAATCCCTCATCATGTGACCAACGTGCCCGCAGGCATAACAAGCATTGGTTCCCTGACGACACTGTCCGGAATGTAATTTACCGCACTGGCTACACTGCGGTATTGGGGGTCTCCTCTGGCTAAAATCTCCCTTGAACTGAAAATCGGAGGCTCTCGAACTCTGGCCTTATCCCGACTGAAAAGAACGATCAGACCTTTGTCTGAGAACCTGGGAGGCTCACTGGTCGCTAACTGACCTGAGTGCCTAGAGTGCGTCTGCCTTGGTCCCCCTCTATACTCGCTACTCGTTCCCATCAATCTAGCCCTCTTACCTTGTTTCCTATCACCGTCACGCTCACTCTTTTGCTGTTGTTGTCGTTCCTCATGATTTTGAGCGTGAGCCTGTATCCGGGAAATATCCATCCCATCTTGCAAAGAGGCCGTCAAACAACCTCTAAACAAGTGGGGTCCTAAACCACTCACAAATCTGTAGACTCTATCCCATGTCGGCCACCATAGTTGGAGCGTATCTGGCCAACGAATTGAACTGCATACTATACTCTCGAGCACTCATGCTTCCTTGCTTTAAATTCAAGAACCTGTCCGCTCTAGCTCGGCGGACCTCAGGCGGCAAGTAATGACGAATAAAGGCATCCACAAATTCTTGCCAAACGGGAGGTGGTGCATTCTCTCCTCTTGATATCATCCAATTTTTGTACCATAGCACCGCCACATCGCGGAGTCTATAAGAGGCCAACTCTACCGATTCGGTCTCAGAAGCATGCATAAGTTTCAGCGTCCTCAACATCTCATCAACAAAACCTTGAAGGTCCTCATCCGGCTTCGACCCGAAAAATTCCGGAGGATTTAAAGTCAAGAAATCACGGGCTTTCGTACTGGCAGAACGGTCACTCGGGCCCGCATTCGGCCGTTGTGCCTGGGCAACAACCAATTGTGTCAGTAGGTGTATGGCCTCGGTCACTTGTTGACCCGAAGCAACTGGCGGAGGAATTGGGAATGAGGCTCCTCCCTGCTCTCCTACATTAGGCGGGGCCTCATTCTGTGATTCACTTTCCTCTACATTCGTCGGAGGCTCCCTTTCTGCCTGCTTCTTTGTCGTAGCTTTGTCTTTCTGGGCAGCTGTAGCTTTTCCTTTCGGCGGCATTCTGAAATCACAACGCACTTTTAGGGAAGGATAAAATCCTATGCATGGCTCTATCGCACGATCTAGTAAAAAGAAAGATGGTCATTTTCCTAAATGCCTTATAGCCTCTTGTTTATTGATGTGGCGCGCAACACACCATAAATAAGACTCTACTAGACACGGCTCGTAGACACTTTCTAGGACAAACTGCTCTGATACCACTTCTGTCACGACCCAACTAGGGGCCGCGACGGGTACCCGGAGCTAGATACCGAGCACCGTTCACTCTACTACTCATTTTAATCATCTAATGACCTTTTGCCAGTTTTACGCATGAAAGTATAGGAAACATAATTTGTATCAAAACATAAGTACTTTATATACATATGCCTCTCGGCCATCAAAATAATATATACATAATAATAGCATCTTTTGAGACCACCTGACCCACACTACGTATCTACGAGCCTCTACTGTCATAATGAATACATAGATGGAACAAGACTCCGTCGTGCCCAAAATATATATACATATATACCAAAGAGAAATCATAAGCACCTCCGAACAATGGAGTGCTCTCAACAGCTGACAGCTCATAAGTATCTGGATCAAGCTCGCCTCCCTGTCTACCTGTGGGCATGAACACAGCATCCAAAGAAGGGACGTCAGTACGAATATTGTACTGAGTATGAGAGGCATGAACAATGAAGAAAGGCATCAATAATATAATGAGAGCATCAATATAAAGCATATGGATCTGTCCGATAATCATAAATGGAATAATGCATGCTATCTTACTCATACTTATCATCGTAACATGTATGCATCATATGCAAGCTGCCCGCCCATGTCGGAACGGTGTGATAATCAATAATGTAAGCCCGCGTCCAGGCCTCCCACGTCCGGGGTACCATCTCATGCCGCCCACTAGTGGTGTCTGCCCACGCCAGAAGGTCGTGGTGTATCCGTATCGCCGCCCGCCGAAGCGGTGTCTGCCCGGCCAACTAGGCCCGGTATGCAATGCTCATGCCATGCTTATCATAAAATAATCATAATAATGTACTCATTGTAAAATGCTTATCTTATCATAGCACATGCGTAGGGTTTGAGAACAACTTTACTCTATCGGGGTGACGTAAGGTCGTGACCCCCCGATTACCTTATGGAGCAATTACGGACATTCTGCCTCACCTTGAAAGGACTAGTACATAAGGTGAGTGTAGGCAAGGACTAACATCATCATCATCCTAGCATCATCATATCGTATAACTTATCTCATATAGGCATTTAACATTTTGGAATGTAGGAGCTCATGAAAAGATGGTAATTCGGACTATAATATTCATGCCATTGGAAAGAAAGGACTAGCCTCACATACCTTTCCGTTTAGCTAAGTTGTTGTCCACTTATTCTCCTTCGATACCACGTCGTCACCTTCATGAGAGAATTCGTACTTCATTAGTTAATTAACTACAAGAACAGATCACTAGTTCTAGGAAAATTTGGGCAGTACTTCCTTCGTTTATACTACTTTTCCCATGTTCTATATCTACCCCCAACATGCACAATGATGTTCGCAATATCGCAATCAAAATCATCATTTATGCACCATTAGCAAAATCCACCATTTTCCTCCAATTTTCCCATATTTCTCCCTATAGCTCACCTTAGTGCTTTCGTGCATTTACTACTTGTTTCACGTTATAAACATCATTTATATCGTATTTGTACTCTCAACACTTCAACATTTATGATTCAATTCCACTATCATTCATTTATGTCACTATTCACTCAATAATGACTCATTCCTATGTTCTTCTACATTTTAAGTATCTAAGCCTTCCAATACCTTGAATCACGTGGTATAGTTATGAAACATACCTTAAATGATGATTGAACAGGCCTTGAGTTGAAATACTTCACTTAGCCAAAACCCTAGTGCCACCCTTTTAAGGATTTCTTGACTTAGATGATCCTTTGATGTGTTCTTACACTTGTTTTCATGAATTTAGTGGTGTTGATCTTGATGTTCCCTTTGATTCTCTTGAATTCTTATGGAGGTAATATTTGGAGAGTTCTAGAGCATTCTTGAGGTGTATGGATGAAAAATGAAGTGAAATGAGGCTTAAGTCCCTTTTAATGATCACAAAATCTGATTTTTAATGAACTTTCGTCGGGGTGAACAGTGGTCGTAAACCACAGTTTACGGACCGTATTGTGGTTTACGGTCCGTCCTCCGCGATCGTTTTTTAGCATTTCAAAAACAGAAAGTTTGGCTAAGGGACATGGCAGTTTACGACCGAGGTTTACGGTCCGTAAACCAGTTTACGGGCCGTCCTCCAAGTCGTATTTAGGCATTTCAACACTTGGCAGAAACTTTGAGATTTTGGAAGGCTGGAGGACGATTGCACTATACGGTCCGTAAATCACTTTACGGGCCGTATAGTGCCTTTTTCGACCACTGAGCTGAAAATTCTCCGCCACTTCCTTATTTCCAAAAATTCATAATTAGCCATTCCCGACTTAGTAAAACATCATACACTTAAGCCCTTCATTGTTCTACTCATCATACAAGTACGGAAAAATTTCTGAGGTGTAACAAGCATGATACTATATATATAACACCGAGCCTTACTGGTCGGGCATGATACTATATATATGACACCGAGCCTTAATGGACGGGCATGGTACTATATATATGTATAAAAATGTTTTTTTAAAGGCTAAGCATGCATGACACCGCCTTATGAGGCATCCAGATGTATAGGTTACCTCTCTTATTCCACGTTACCTTTCATATCTATATTATGTTGTTATTCATGCCTTACATACTCAGTACATTATTCGTAGTGACGTCCTTTCTTGTGGACGCTACGCTCATGCCCGCAGGTAGGCAGGGAGACGAATCAGACCCGTAGGTTTTCTATCAGCGAATTCTCAGGAGCACTCCAGTTACTTCGGAGCTGCAGTCTATTTGGTATTGCCCTTATGATCATTTGTATTCTATGTAGAGGCTCGTAGACGTGTGTGTACAGTTAGATGTTTTATAGCTCCACCGGTTCATATTGTAGTATAATATATGGGTGGCCTTGTCGACCTTATATTGAGCTATTGATACTTTACTGTTAGTTTTGCCGGCTTTATGATATACGTTATGTTGTGGCGACCTTATTGGTCTGCATATGAACATATGTGCGGAATGATCGGATATTCCGTGTTTGGCATTTTCTGTGTGCAGGTGTTCTTTAAGTTATGATTTATAATATTTAAAGTAACGGATAAGTCAGGTGGTTCCCGGCCTACGGGTCAGAGCCCTTCAAACTCCTGGTAGGGGTGTGACAAATTGGTATCAGAGCAGTTCGTCCTAGGGAATGTCTACGAGTCATGTCCAGTAGAGTCTTGTTTATGGGTGTGAAGCGCGCCACACTTATAAACAAGAGGCTGCAAGGCATTTAGAAATCATTGACCTTTCTTTCTTATCTTAGATCGTGCTATAGAGCTAAATCATAGGATATGATGTCCCTGATTCTAACCCCAAATGTTTTGATCATGGATAAGCAGTTAATTATGCCGCTACGAGGTAATTGCTGGGAATTGAAGTTGTTCATTCGAAAGGTATGTTTCCTGTTTTATTAATATGGATAGACGTTGATATAAGGACTTGAGCAAGATATTATGGGTGTTTGTGATTGCTCTATGGGGCATTGGATGCGTTTTCTGGGCTATGTGCAGGAATGAGGTAGTAAGAATTATAGAGGAAACTCTGCCGAAATTTTTACAAATTGAATTGTTTGCATATCTATAGAGAAAGAGTAAAGGAAAAATGTGACCATCAGCCGCTTGGTAAGTCATGATTGAAGGAACAATTATGCGACGCTTTCAAAGAGAAGTTTTAGAGTGATTTTAATTTAATTTAAAGGAGGAACCCTAGAGGAAAAAATGATTAGTAGTTAAAGAAACTGGAATGAGTTGCATCCGAGATTTCGGAGGATCGAGACCTATTGGAAACATAAAGAAAGTTGATATTAGGAACTCAAATACGGTATTACGATTTATAGATTTGATTGGTTAGTGAGAGATAACAAAGAGATATTGACATGGAAAAGGGAGTTAACGAGTACGGGAAAGTTCCACCCTAGAAGTATATATATACGAGATCAAGATGGGTTGGTACTCATAGTGGAATATTCTGCAAACTTCTAGATAGATATTATTAAGTGGAAAATGGGAAAGAGCATTTTAAGAGGAAATCAAGGAGGACCTTGAGGACAGAAGTACGAGAAAGTGCGGGGTGTAACACAGATCTCCTAGGAAAGACAGGATAACTACTAATAAAGAGAGGGAGCAATTACAAGATGAATGGGCTGAAATATCATCATCATATTCAGAGGAAGAGGATTCATCATGGGACACATCTGAAGAAGAAAATGAAGAAGATGACCAAGAAGAGGAAGTGATAAACGTTGTGAAGAAAGTCCAAAAGGATGTACCAGAATCTTCTATTCAAATGGATAAATTACAGAAACAGGTTCAGGGCAAGAAAATGGAAAACACTGGAAAAGCTAAGGTGGATCCACCAAATACCAGAAAACAAATGATGAATATCACAAAAATCTCCAAGAACTCCATTAATGATTAGAGTACTCAATTGGAACATAAGGGGCATGAAGTCTCATGCTTCCACTGAGAGGCTAAAGTTTTTTATCGCAAGCCAGGATATATCCTTGGTTGCCATCTAGGAACCCTTCATCAAAGAGACAAAAATTAGATGTACATGAATTGTCTAGGTATGAAAGGGAGTTATGCAAATTGCAGCAATAAGATTTGGGTATTCTGGAAACATAACATTGAATGTACCATTTACTCCAGTGAAGATCAAATGGTTACATGCAAAGTTCAATACGAAGAGGACCATTTCTTCATCTCTTTTGTTTATGCTAAGACAAAAGCCTCAGGTAGGGAGGACCTATGGAGATATATGAGAATTTTCTCAACCACTATCAATGTTCCATGGGCTGTCACAGGGGATTTCAACAATATCTTATCTATGGAAGAGAAAATGGGAGGCAAACCACACAAATTAACCAAAAGTATACCTTTCATGGAATGTCTTCATGATTGGGGTCTTAGAGACATTGGTTACTCTGGTAGCAGTTTTACTTGGTGTAATGAAAGAAAAGAACAGGAAATAATATGGAAAAGGTTGGATAGAATGGTATGCAATGAAAAATTGGCTGACTGTTTCTCTATTTGTAATGTGCAACATATGACAAGGGTCGGCTCAGATCACTGTCCACTTCTCATCACTGTGGGAAATGACCAGGACAATCATATTAAATATTTTAGATTCTTACACTTTTGGGCTGATTTGGATGATTTTCAGGAGGTGGTTAAGAACAACTGGATAGCTCAATCTAATGGAAATATTTTTTGGCAGGTTCAACAGAAACTGAAGAGTACCAGTAAAGCTCTAAGTCTTTGGTCTAAAACCAAAATTGGAAACATCTTTGAAAAATCCCAAATCTTGGAGGATGAAGTCAAATAATACGAAGATAAATATATGGATACCTTGAATCAGCAAGATAGAATAAACATGAATAAATCTAAGGCTGAATTGATTATCCATCACAAGCATGTAGACAACTTTTGTAGGAAAAAAGCGAATTTGAAATGGAATTTGGAGGGGGATGAGAACACCAATTATTTTCATACCATTGTGAAGGGTAGAAGGAAATTTCTGCAGATTCACAAAATTAATATGGGAGACAACTGGATAGAAGGGGGGCACGGAGATAGGTGCAGCTCCACCGAATTTTATCAATAACTATTTTTACAAGACAATTACAAAATTGACATGAAGATTCTGGACAATATCAACAGATGTATCAGTGAAGAAGATAACCAGAACCTGTTACAGGAGCCCAGTGAAGAGGAGATTAAAAGAGCTATTTTTGAGATTAATCCCAATAGCTCAGCAGGGCCAGATGGTTTTAGCAGTCTATTTTTCCAAAAAGCTTGGAAAACTGTTGGTTTTGATATTACTCTGTTAGTCAAAACTGTTTTTAATGGGGAACAACTACAAAAATATTTTACTAATACTTGCCTAGTTTTACTTCCGAAAATTGACACCCCTCAAACTTTTTCAGATTTTAGACCTATCAGTCTTAGCAATGTGATACAAAAAGTTGTTTCAAAAGTTTTAAACAATAGATTGACATCAATTCTTCCAAAACTCATTTCTCCTAATCAAAGTGGTTTCATAAAAGGTAGAGATATAGGAGAAACTGTTTTACTTGCTCAAGAGTTATTCATGAGATCAACACTGAGAACAAGGGTGGAAATGTGATTTTTAAAATTGACATGAATAAGGCTTATGATAGAATCTCCTGGCATTTTATTTGTGCAGTTATGAGGAAAATGGGTTTTGATGAAAAATGGATTTATATAATATAGAGTCTTATTTCCAATAACTGGTATTCTGTACTAATAAATGGGAAAAGGCATGGATTTTTAAATCTCATATGGGTGTTAAACAAGGAGATCCTATATCTCCATCTTTGTTTATTATTGCTGATGAAACTCTTTCTATTATGCTTAATAAATTATATGAACATCCTAGGTTTAATGGATTCAGCATGGATTCTAATGGACCTAGGACTAACCATTTAGCATATGCTGATGATTTAATTATTTTCTGTTCAGGTAAAACCAAGACTTTTAAACTTATCAACAAATGTCTCAGAAAATATGAGAAAAACTCTGGACAATTGATAAACAGAGAAAAGAGTTGCTTCATCATGGACAAAGAAATTTCCCAAAACAGAATCAAAATTGTTACAGATCTATTACAAGTTAGAAAGGAGGAATATCCAATGACTTATTTGGGTTGTCCTTTATTTGCAGGAAGGAAGCTGAACCAATACTTTGCAGATATGGCAATAAAAATAATAAAAAGAGTAAGATCATGGCACTGTAACAGGTTATCAGCTAGAGGTAAAGTTATTTTGATTAAACATGCCCTTAATGCTATACATGTTCATCTTTTATCTATTTGTCTGCCTACAAAGACTATATTGAATCGGATGGAAAGTATATTTGCTAATTATCTGTAGGGAAGTAAGGACGGAAAACAAAAGTGTCAAACCCCTACCAGGAGTATGACGGGCTCCGACCCGTAGGCCGGGAACCACCTGACTTATCCGTTACTTTGAAAATTATAAACCACAACTCAAAGAACACCTGCACGCAGAAAAGGCCCAACATAGGAATATCCGATCATTCAACACATATGTACATATGCGGACCGACAAGGTCGCCACAACACAGTGTATATCATAAAGTCGGCAAGGCTAACAGTAAAGTATCAAGAGCTCAAAATAAGGCCGACAAGGCCACCAATATATTATACCATAATATGAACCGGTGGAGATACAAAACATCTAACTGTACACATACGTCTACGAGCCTCTACATGGAATACAAATGATCATAAGGACAATACCAAATAGACTGCAGCTCCGAAGAAAGTGGAGTGCTCCTGAGAATCCGCTGATAGAAGACCTATGGGTCTGATCCGTCTCCCTGCCTACCTGCGGGCATGAGCGCAGAGTCCACAAGAAGGGACGTCAGTACGAATAATGTACTGAGTATGTAAGGCATGAATAACAGCATAATATAGATATGAAAGGTAACGTGGAATATGAGAGATAACCTGTACATCTGGATGCCTCATAAGGCGGATGCCATGCATGCTTAGCCTTAAAAAAACATTTTATACATATACATAGTACCATGCCCGGCCATTAAGGCTCGGTGTCATATATATAGTATCATGCCCGGCCATTAAGGCTCGGTTTCATATATATAGTATCATGACCGGCCATTAAGGCTCGGTGTCATATATATAGTATCATGCCCAGCCATTGAGGCTCGGTGTTATCATCATTAGCCCGCGTCCGGGCCTCCCGCGTCCGGGGCAATATCATAACATGCCCACTGCAGTGGTGTGCACATCTACGTGTCATGCCCGGCCGACTATAGTGCGGCGCGGTGTGAGAAAATACATACATATATATAAAGCATGCAAAAGAGCCCAATCAAAAGCCACAACTATATCGGAGTGACGTAAGGTCGGTAGCCTCCGATTATATTATGGATCAATCATCATCGTTCATCCCACCTTGAAGGAACAAGGGTCATAATGTGAGATTACCAACAATGAAGGAAATTAAGAAATTGCAAAGTAAGCTCAATCACCTCATAATGATATATGGAAATCTCTATGAATAAAATCATCTCATAATAACATGAAATCCGTATGCCTTAGAGCTTGGATAAATAAATCTCTCATAATCTTCATCATGGTTATCATAAAAAAATTATTCATCTTTAGCGTCATAAAAACTTTATGAGTCATGAATCTCTAACATTCTTGGAAATGAGGATTTTCATGGAATTCATGCATGGTTTGGTAGGAAAGAATCATGCCTTTAGAAGCTCAATAACATCACAAGGATCACGAGATTCGTGGACTTCTAGAATTTGTGAAACCAAGGATATTATGGGTATGACACAAAGGTTTATAACAAAAGGATCATGCCTTTAGAAAGAAAGGGACTAGCCTTAACATACCTGGAAGATAATTTCTCGACTTCCAACTTACTTCCTGTCTTGCAATTCACTTAAGATTATTCGTAGCCTCGTAATCTACATATACAACCATTCATACTATTGTTAGGATCGTCATCATACGCTCGTCTTAAGACCTTAATTTAAATCTATTTAGAATCTGCCGAAATTCGGGCAGCATCTCCCCTGTTTATATGCCTAGCTCGAAATCATAATCCAACAACCAACGACAATAACAACAATACCAACATCCATAACATCATCTCCAACAGCATTATGTATCATAAAACATCCCTCATGATGTTTTCCAATTTTCACAACTAGCCAAACCGCTATACGATTATTTAACGACTTTATCTTCGTGAATAAACCAAAAATAATATTAATAAGCAGAGATTCATATCTTATTCTTGCTAGAGCAGAAATATCTTCAATATTCACTTTGAATCCATCCAATTCCAACGCAAGACAAAACTATAATCGCGACTACACGTTACTTGGACCTCGATTAATATTCCGTCACTCGAAATTACTCAAAATCCTCACTTTTATGAGGTAAATATGCTCTCTTTGGCTTGCTGATTTTTCTGGAATATTTGGGAGATTTTATGACCCAAAAAAAATGAGGTTTTGCCCCTTATATAGGATGCCAAAGTCGGCAGCACTGTAGCAGCACTGTTTCTGCTCTGTCAGCCAAACTTGTAACGTCCATAATTCTCTACTCCGACGTCGTATCGATGAGAGGTTTATTGCATTGAAAACTAGACTCGACGAAATTCATTTTAGGCTTTTGAAACACCTTAAAACTCCTAATATACTAGGAGATATGCCCCTCCAAAGTTGACTAAAAATCTGCCCAAAATCCTGCCAACATTTCGCAAATTTTCGTCAAACTTATTTTCTTCAATTTGCTTGATCTCGAAATCTTCCGAAACTCTCCATACATGATATTTATCATTTGTTATACTTGATAATGGTCATTTTCTTGTGTTTCAAAATAGTCTTTCCTGATTACGACTTACGAGATCGTAATTTATCCTTTACTTCATTGTTACATACTTCCCATGGCTTGTACCTTCCAAAACATCATGGGACGTCTTCGATACTCCATTACTACGGTGATGTACGTGGAATGCTCATGCTCTGAAGGTACGGGGTGTAACAAAAAGTATAACTGGGCAGCTTGGCATGATTTATGCTTTCCAACGGAAGAAGGGGGTATTAGCATCAGATCCATACATGATATCTCAGAAAGTTTTGCAGTCAAACTGTGGTGGCAATTTAGAACAAAAGATACATATTGAACTAAGTTCATGAAAGCAAAGTACTCCAAGAGGATCCATCCAGTGGCAAGAAAATGGAGTTACAAACACTCATATAATTGGAGGAGAATGATGAAGATTAAAGGAAAGGTGGATCACCTCATTCAATGGAGAATCAACAAGGGCAATTCAAGCTTCTGGTAGGATAATTGGTTAGAATTGGGAAATTATCAGATTATGTTGATTCATCAACTTATATAAGAATCAAGGTATCAGACTTTACGGTAAATGGAAGATGGGACTTAGCAGACAGTTTGGAATCAATATGGGACAAAATGGTCTTCGACATCAAATAATGAACTGGTGGCTACCCAAAGGAAAGAATCCAGTTCAGAAAATAATTTTTCAGATTCTACCTGGCATCATCACATGGCAAATTTGGAAGTCCAGATGCAAGCAGAGGTTTGAAAACATCAAGATGAGGAATTCAAACAGCAAACAGCAAATCAATATGCAAATTGTTATGATATCACATAAACTGTTCAAACATATCAATCCTTTTATGCATCGAGATCAGTTTTACTACATCATTGATCAAGCCAAAAACCATATTATTCACATTCCTGTGAAATCGTCCAGTCCAATAATTGCTCTCTAAAGTTGAACTCTGATGAAAGTGCCAAAGGGAATCCATGACAAAGTGGAGGAGGGGGAATCATTAGAGATGAAAATGGTTTAATGAAAGTTGCATATGGAAAATCATTTGGAATAAATACCAACAATGTAGCAGAATCTCTAGCTTTGGAGCTTGGTCTAGAATGGTGTGTTACAAATGGAGTTACATATCTAGAGGTTGAATTGGACTCTAAACTATTAGTGGAATGGATACACAACTCAAACACTCCACCTTGGAACATCTGGAACTCTGTTAGAAGAATCAAGGCGCTATTAAATCAAGTGGATAGATGGAATGCATATCACTGTTTTAGAGAAAGGAATAAGGTGGCCAATGGTCTTACTAACTGGGGAATGCAATTCAGAGATACAAATTGGATATATGACACTCAACAATTGCCCAGGGAAATTAGAGGTGCGCTAAATATGGATAGAATGAATTTCCCCTCATTTCGGATGAAGAACATCAAGAACTCCTTCCATGTTGAAAGGAACATATATAGAAACTATACTTTTGATGTACCTTGAAATAGTTGCTGCGAACATAGAGTAATTTTATCCTCTCAGTTACTTATTTTTGTGAGCTTACTAGAAATTCTACTTGTTTTATAGTGTGGAGCTTGTTTCATACTAAGTAGGTAGATATAGGGAGGATTTCCTCCTCTTTTTGTACAACTTTGATTATAATGAAAAAAGACATCCACTCTAAAAGAGTTGGATGGTTGATTTAAAAAATAACAAGGAGACATGTCTTTCTGTGGAACGTTAGATTATAGACGTGTTTGTTTAAAGTGCGTCCATTTTTTCTATGCTATGTTCCTTAGAACTTGACATACTTTTATTTTGATATATTATATTACGAGAATTGCTAGCAAGTGGAAGATACTCAGAATTTTAATCTTAAGTTTCTTTATATTGTATTTACGTTTAAGTTTTTTATGGTTCAAAAGAATATATTGACTTCCTTTAATTTCCTTTAATATTGTGGAATTTTCTTGACGATGTACACTGCGACAGATATATTTGCCAACTCTTGTATCCATCTTTTTCTTCTACACAGGGTGCATTAATTTTGTGCCTTTAATTACCAAGTGCATCGACTGGCAAAATTACAACATTTTTTCTCAATAACAAAGTCATAACTTCCAGAAAAAGTATATATTATACCTGTAATTAAGATACTTATTAACAATTTACTAGTGATTATAACTCATTTTTGAAAAAATTTATGAATGTCAACTGGTCTCTCTCGGTCTCTCCCCCACCCCCTCCTGTCAATAGGTCAAGATTAATTGAATGCTATTTTCCATCAATCTTTATTACAAAGAAGAAAAAAATAAAAGGGGTACCTACAGAGTGTACTACTTAACTCCCTAGAGACAAACAAAAGGATGTTATTGTTAGGATATACTATTAACCATGCGGTTTGATTATAGTATTATGTTTTATTCCTTTTGGAACAATTGTTTATTTATTTATTCAATTCAATAAAGTCTTATTTTAAATAGATCATTTGTTCATATGTGTGTCATTTACTTATATAGTAGACGATTTGGTGTATGGAGTTTTAGCTCATGCGCAGAAGATTAAATTGTCGGTTCTTATAAGTTATAAAGTTAATGCTCACAATCAAAGATGAAACTGGGCAAAGTATCTTGATGATTGTAGCATAAGATTAAAATATAATCTATCTTGATTATGGGAATGGTTTTATTCCAACTTTTTATGCTAGTACATTTTGTATGTATTGAACGAACCAAGTAGAGATAAGTGTTTTTGTACTAGATATATAAAACAACTTGTCTAGCTCATTAAATGTACTTATACTCTTAATCTTGATATGATTGTTGTGATCAATGTGCTTCGTTCATTATTTTGATTTATTAAAAGGTACGATTCAACTGCGAGTTAATGTATTCCTGGTAAATTGGATAATGGCAAAGTGCATTTGTGAAATAACAATTAGTTGATAGAATCCATGTCTCGACCTTGAGATTGATGATACCCCTTCATGGATGCTTATAAGTTTTCATGTGAAAACCCTGCAGGTAGATTTTGTATCTGTCACATGAAATAAGTTAAGCGGAAGTATAAAGGATTGAATTAGTCGATGAATTAAATTGTCAGTAATTTAATTTATTTGATTGGTATCTGTAATTTTAACATGGGGAGTTAAATAAGTTTTAATGAATGATTTTGAAATTAAACAGAGGAGTGCAATTACAGTTTTTTAGTGGAATAAATTGTAATTTATTGTGGCAGGATTAATTCACTCATATTTCGAATTAATACCGGAATAGGAAGCCTCGTTATTAAATATGTGGTCCCTGTTGTGCCTGAATATTCTAGAACAAGAAAAATAAAAGGAAAAATAATATCCTTGGTGGGTAAGAAAAGGGCTACACGTTTTTTACTAGGGTTTAACCCTAAAAACGTGTGTACATAAAGAAAGTCATTCAACCCTAAGTAATATTCATTCTTTTAGCCGCAATACTTGCCACTCAAGTATTTCGTTCATAGAAGTTCAGGATATACAACAGAAGATCGTAGTCCTGGAGAGCACGGACGCTATTGAAGATTTGTGCAACAGCTTCAAAAGGTTAGTGTTACAATTTCGTGTTTGATTATGTTTGTCTAGAACATGTAAGAATATGATATTGGTTGCTTGCTTCCGCTGCGCATATATGCCTATTTTCTATCAATTATATTCCTGCCGGTACTATTTTACCTTTTTTGTTTTTGAGTACTAAAAAAATAAAAAAATCGTAATTTGCCTAATTTTCATTATTTTAAATTTTTTGACATTCGCAAATAATAATGAATCAGTTATTTGCCTAAATTTGTCATAATTTTAATTCTTCAACCTCTCATTCTTTTTACTTCTTAAATTGAAGAGTAAAAAACTTTCTTAATTTTTGAAGATGATTAGATAGGATGCGGTGCATTTTTTGCTTTTCAGGATTTTCGTTCGTCACGGATATGATATTTCATTCATCAATAAGTATTTTAGAATAACTATTTTTAAATAGTGACAAATAAATAGGACCGCAGAGAGACAAATAAGGACACAAAGGATAGTAGAGGAGAAAATGACAAATTCTTGATAAAAAGACCTACTACAAGGAGAACTAGCTATGTATGAACATAGATAGAATTCAATGACTGAACTAATTACCAACCCATCTAGCTGTTCAAATCATATAAACATTTTCTTACAGACTTCTGAAAAAGTCAAAGAAAGAACCAAATGTACTACTAATTCCTCAATGTCCTCTTAATTACATTTGCAGCCAAATGAACAAAAGCACCACAACTTTTTCGTGAATAAACATATATCTCCAGATTTTGTAACAACAGAAATTATTAACATGTTCACAACTAACTCCCCATAATATGCATCTAATTTACATAATTCGTGTTGATAATATAATTCAGCAAATATAAGTGTGTTCTGTCAAACAGTTTAAGCTCTTAAATGAGATGATCACACATTTCAGCATAATATTAGAACAGACAGACTGGAGATCCTTGAATCGAATTTCGCCGCACCCATTAGCAAAAAATAATTCGACATGCTTGACCCATAAAAGGAAATCAGTCTATCTATATGAATAAAATTTAGTACTCCATTATTTATTAGTTCTACTTGACCATACGAAAAAAACATATATCTGATATCTCCAACCAGTACGTACTTAAATACTTGTCAGTTGATCGCAATTTTTAAGTCTCGTGACCTTCTTAAGTTCCAACCTCGCCTCTTTTTTTTAATTTTTTTTAATTACTATACTCCTTCCCATCTTAATTTTGATTTGATACTTTTCGTTTATTTAGGCACTCCCTTCAATCAGAGGCGGATCCAGAATTTTAAGGTTGTGGGTTCCCAAAAAAATAAATTACAACAACAACAACGATATACCCAATGTAATGTCAAAAAATCAAAAGCAGATTAACAAAGGAAATGAGGGGCAAACCAAATTGTTTTTCTTGATCAGACGTTACAGAAGCTCAAAAACAAAACTAGCCAAGAGCAGGTATTCAGATAATGAGACTTTGAAAGTACTAACCTTTAGCCATTATCATTACAATTGTACTCGGCGAATAGCCATCTCTTGAAAACGATCAATGATTGTTTCATTAGGTACACTTTCAAATATTTCATTCTCTATATAACAAACTAAACAATCATTCAAAAATTCATCACTAATTCTGCCACGCAATTCATTTTTAATACACTTCATCGAAGAAAAAGCTCTTTCCACCGTTGCAGTAGCGACAGGTAATATTAAGCTCAACTTCACAAGCAAATAAACAAGCCTCCAAGTCTTGTGCAAATTTGTTTTAACCAATGTCTCTGAAAGATCTCCAAGTCTTTTCAAGTTAGAGAAATCATTGCCCACTTGTCGCACATAGTCAATATAGTTGTCAATCTCAAAACTAAGATCCTCAAGCATGGAAACACTAAACTCATCCCGATAAGGATTGACATCATTGACGTTGTGAATAACTGGACATGGAGGAGAGCTTAGCAGAGGAGAATTTGAAGTGGTTTGAGGCTCGAAAATTTTTGGGATCATATTGACTCTCACTTCACAATTTCAACCTATTTAATACAAAAAATTAATTTAAATTAAATCACATTCTAGGATCAAATATGAACTTTGCAAGTAAATATAACATTATTTCAAGTTGGGTACAACACTACAGCTAAAGCCAGCAAGCCACCTCATGGGAAATTGACTAAATTTTTAGTAAAAAAAGATAGCTAAAACAAAAAGTAAATCAAAAAATGGTAAAAAGAAGATAGCTAGAACAAAAAGATGGCAGTAAAATAAATAATTAGTAAAAGAAGAAGGGTATGGAGAATTGGAGAAAGAGATACCTGATGGGATTATGCCTTTGATATGCTTGAAGATGAACTATCTCTGCCTCAATTTGGTTATGGACTTGTGGAATGGAGAAAATAAACTTTATTTTTTAACCCTAGCTTTCTTGTTTTTCATTTGTTTTGGTTTAATATTTGATTTGAAATATTGAGATTTGGGTAAAAGTAATAATTTATTTGTCTGTTGTTGATCTCTTTTTAGTTGACTTTGTTTTTTTTTTTCTAAAAAAGATAAAATAGAAAAACGTAGGTTTGAGTTTACTGCATTTTGAGTTACTGGTGTGCTTACGTTTTGCTAGAAAAAAAAAAAGAAGCAAAATTGAACTTAAAGAATGAGTCCAGCGGGAATAGATCCCGACCACTGTTGGACGATTAGTGCATCAGGTTTTCTCTCTTTGCCATTAAACCATACAGTCATTTAGTTAAGGGTTCCAAACTGAAAATACTTATACTTTTCTATATTTTTCAGTATAATAATAGGACCTACGTTAGCAGATGTGGGTTCCCGAAAACCCACACCCGCTAATGTAAATCTGCCCCTTCCTTCAATCCAAAATAAGTGTTGTTTGGGCCCAACCAATTTGGTTTAAAAAAGTATCGGTTTAGGAAATTTAGAAATCATATATATATATATATATAGTCAAATTTATCCTGGCTTTAATATATGATCCGAATAGTCTGACGGGAGATAAAAGGATAATTTAGCCGGATAACTCTAGTGATTAATATTATTAAATTGGTTTTAAAATCTGTATGTCAAAACCTTAAATTGTATACTCCTTACTTATTGGAGTGAACCTTTGCAAAATTTTACTTTTATAAGAATACATGAAAATTACATTAAATGAAATTTGACTCATATCAAATCCAAAAGAGTACTCTAACTAAAATTACTAGATAACGTTTCCTATATATACTTTAAATCTTGAAAAATGTGACTGCCAAATGTTTTATTTCCTCCTTTTACTGAAACTAATGGATCATTGAAACTCTAATTACCTCTTACACGAAACTCTTGACAAGGATTGGTGGAAGAATAACTTATTTCGAATAATCTAGAATTTTCCTTTTCAAGAACTCAAGGAACTGGCTAAAATAATGAGCCAACCGAATAATTACTCCCTGTCTCTCAAATTAGTTGCATTTCCGTGTTTTCAAGAGTCAATCTCACTAATTTTCCAAGTTAAATTGAACTAAATTAACTTAATATTAAATTTAGATATTCAAAAATCATATAAAAGTACTACAAGGTGCAACTTATCAATTTGATTTTAAAAAACACATTTTAAAGTATTGATCAAAGTTCACATAATTTAACTCTTGATAAGCGAAACATGACAACTAATTTGAAACGAAAGAAATACTCAATAATCATAATTTGACACATTCACGTGTGCTATATATGCAAGATGAAGTCTCTATATCATGGAAGAAAACTGATAAAAACTTTTTGGAATGAAATTAGGAAGAAAACGACACAGGTAGGTAAATAACAGCGACCACACAAGCGTGATGGAATAATAAAGGTTCATCTACCTTTAATCAGAAGTTTGAGTTTTGAAAATGAGTCATTTTTATAAGAAACGTTAACGGACTCTTTACGGCACAAATTCATATTAATTAGATTAGTAATCGTGATTATCAGATGATTAACCTAAAAGGGTAGAATATAGTGAATTGACCTTAGCAAACAAACTCGAGCTAAAGGGGTTTAAAAGCTAGAAATTAATTGAAATAAGAACCTTCTAGTACATATGCCATCAAAATATTATGGCAATATCCTGTCCGTGTAGCATACATCCACCTCGTTAATTTAACAAAATCTAATCCACTAAATGTTTTAATTCCATGAGAATTATTTAGGCCGGTGAGTGCAATTACTATAATAGCTATTTCTTTTTGGTACATGCTATAATAGCAATGAATCTTGAATTCATAATTTATCCAATGGATTTGGGGCTGCCCAGCCCACGTTGCTAGACACTGGCACTCACTAGTCAAGCACAGATTCCAAACACCACAGAAAACAGGAGAAAAATAATATATTTTTCTACAACAAGCAATAGTCGGTTCTGCAAAAATTTCAAGTTATATACTCATTAGGGGAAAAAGAAAAAATCAAATACCTAACAAAGGGTCACACGACAACTTCCTTATTAGTTTCATTCTTTTACGTAATGTGGATGGTATTAGTCACATTCTCACCTTGTCATCCTCATTCCTAATAACTATCCACAAAGCATCAAACTACTAGTACTATACTAGTATACTTTCGAGTGTATCAATTTATATGGCATATTTAACTCGGCAGAAATTTTAATTAAGAAAGAACCAAATATTTTAAAACTTATGATATTAAATATGTTATGATATTTGTGTGACTATAACACTTTTAAAAACATATTATTATTTTTATAATTGACTAATAAAAAAATATCATATAAATTGAAATTGAAGAACTTATCTAGTCAAACAAATTTTTAAATTTTACTCTCAAACTCTCCACCTAAATTTCCAAAAGTCATGGAATTGGAGTTTGTTTCTTAGTGGAGAATCTTATTCATCCTCGATATTCAAAGGAACTTATCCAAAAAAAAAAAAATTATAGTGTTTAGTACAACAATATATAATAACATATCCAGTATAATTCTACAAAATGGGATCCGTAGAGGGTAGAGTGTTATAGTGTTTAGTACATTTCTTATTTTCTTCATCCAATAATAGACATGACATCATATTTGAATAAGAAATTTATTAGATTAAAAGCTCGTAATACAGAAAGTAATGAAGGGCATATCCGCTTAATTCCTCATACTTTAAGCGTATATTTGACCCCTTTTCACTTATTAATCATCTAATTAGGTTAATTAATGGGTGCCGTTAAAATAAAGTCAAATTTGGACCAAGTATTAAATGAAAAGGGCATATTTCTGCTAACGTATTAACGACGAGCAACTTCATTTAATTTCCATAGTTTAAGGACATATTTGATCCTTTTCTCGATTTTATAATGAAGTTTTTGCACGCAATGGTCTTTAATTTTTGCCCCTCGTATCTATAGTATTTAATTTTTGCTTTTGCTGCTCATTTAATAATTAACATATCCACACTTGCTTCGCGCAGCATAAGTTCTGTAACATTTATCTTCGGAAACTGAACTTTTGCTTCACTTGGCATAATTCTGTAGGAATAAGTTATGCAGCATAAGTCGTGTAATATTTTTAGAATTTGTTCTAGTGCTCAGAAACTGGAGTTATGCTTTTTGGTTCTTTATTCTTTTTTGAGTTGAATAACGTGTCTGTTTTTGTGGAGTTTGATGTGTTTTTGGCCCTTTTTATGTTGAGTTTTGAAACTTTTGCCGTATCTAGCATAACTTGTGGGACATTATGATACGAAATTATAAACTTATGCCAAGCGAAATCTAGACTTATGTAGCACGAAAAGTGTTGAAGAGCAAAATATGAAGAGCAAAAATTAGAGACCACCCTGAAATAAGGGCATTTGTGCGAATGACCAGTTTATAATTAAAACCAACCCGTATGCTGAGAGAGAGAGAGAGAGAGAGAGAGGGGGGGAGCCCGGTGCACTAAGCTCCCGCTATGCTCGGGGGTTCGGGGAAAGATCGGATAACAAAGATATATTGTATGCACTGCATTTCTGCAAGAGATTGTTTCCACGGCTCGAACCGAAAAAACATACACTAAGTACAACAATTAGCTAAAATTTCAGAATTAACAACGAAATTGTATTTCTCTTAGGCAATAAAGGGTTGCAAAAGCCATGCATGCATGCAATAATGGAAACTTCGACTCACAATAGTGGGGTATATTTGCCTAACCAAAGACTAGAGCAAGCAGCCCATGATACACGCTCATAAAAATGAAAATTAAAGCACCAATAACCAGAAAGCAGAAATTGAAATACAAATTTAAAAAGGAAATCATTTGTTTTCTCACGTGGAGCTGCTCAAAACATGAGTATTTTTCTTTCAGACGCAACCAATTACGATTTATTACGTTAAAAGGAAATAGACTGAAAAACATAGATTTTGTTTAAGACTAAGAAACATTACGTCCATTTCAGTTCACATGTCATAATTTGACTTAAAAAAATTGAATGTTGAGATCTTAAATAAAAGAAGTGTAATAATTTATCAAATGCATGCCCTTTAAATTCCTTGGTATTAAAATGTTACGTGGAATGTTAGAATTAAAAAGTTACTTCACTTATTTCAATTTATGTGGCTTGATTTGGAATATGAGCGATGATCAAACTATTTAATATGAATTCGGACATAGAATCTTCAATTTTTTTTGAAATACAATCTACATACAATTGGAACTTGATAATAAACACTACAAGTCGGAATTGTTAACAATTCCAAATATTTCAAAAGTATTTGAAACTAATCATGGATCCTTTGACTCTCTAAATAGCAACTAATTAAGACACGAAATTGGAACGGGGTGAATATTAAATATAAAATTTGACACTCTTTTTTAAATGAATCAAAACGAAAATAAGACACATAAATTGAAATAGAGGGAGAAATATTTAGTGTTCTTTCTTTTCTTGAATTTTTATTCTTTTTGTTACTACAATTAACGGTATCCGATAAAAGTTTGTTATATTCGACTAATTTAATTTCGTCTCGCATGGAATCCGTGTAAGGCTGAAGTGCTTTCTATCAATAATTTCTTTATGTTCAGAATTCGAACTCGATACTTTTAATTAAGGATGAAAAAATCTCATCGTCCCACGAACGAGTTTTCTTCCTAGCTTTTGAATGTTGAAACATACTTTTTCTATTTTTTCCTCGTGCGTTAGACTTAGTCACCAAGATTCCGCTCATTAGTTGCCAACATTTTTTTTAATTCCATTTACATTAGTTGCCAACATTTTCCATTTCATTCATTCCCTTTCTCTATAAATACCCCTCAATTCTTCATTCTCTTCTCAACACTACTGCAGAAACCTACCAGCATTTCTGTACAATTAACGATCATCAAATTTTCCAGGCTATTAAATTTCACAAAAAGGAAAATAATGGCACTTTTGTCTAAGCTTGCTACTAACGAACAACATGGCGAAAACTCGCCATATTTTGATGGGTGGAAAGCATACGATAATGATCCTTTCCACCTTGTGAATAATCCCAATGGAGTTATTCAAATGGGTCTTGCTGAAAATCAGGTTTAATACTTTACACTAGTAATTTCTTAAGTCAATATTTGATACTAGTATTTTTTTTCTCTGTGAAAATTCTTATAAACTAGGTTTTTTTTTGGGGCAGCTTTCTTTTGACTTGATTGAAGAGTGGATTAAGAGAAATCCAAAAGCTTCCATTTGCACAACTGAAGGAATGGAATCTTTTAGGACCATTGCTAACTTCCAGGACTATCATGGCTTGCCTGAATTTAGAAGTGTAAGTTTTGGCCTTTAATATTTTACTATATATAGAACAAATTATAGTGGTGAACAAACTTATTATAACAAGTTTTAAAAGTTTTAGAAGCACACAAGTATTTTTTTTTTTTATCTTAGCGGTGCCTTAGCCTCCAATATATTATGAGGAACGAAAAATATTCTTTTACAAAAAGCATAGCTTAGGCACATAATGTTATAGCATATTTAATATCATAAATTTCAAAAAAAAAAAAAACTTTTTGCAGGCAATTGCGAAATTTATGGAGAAAACAAGAGGGAGTAGGGTTAAGTTTGATCCAGAACGTGTAGTAATGGCTGGTGGAGCCACTGGAGCTAACGAAACTCTTATGTTTTGTTTGGCTGATCCTGGTGATGCATTTTTAGTCCCTTCACCGTATTACCCGGGGTATGTATATATTTATTTGTATCGATTTTAACTTATATATATATATATATATACTGACAGTGTAAAGAATTAGGTATATATATTTATATCGAAGTTACTTATATATACTAATCGTGCAAGAATGTGTATTGAGTTTAACATATATATACTGCTCGTGTTAAGAAATTTTTTATTATCAGTACATTTTAACATACGATTATACTAGTACTAGTAAGTAAATTGCCTTATGTTTCAGGCTACAAACCTATTACCTTTTACGGTTGCTAACGTATAGTTATTAGGTAGGTAATTTGATAGTGTAAAAAAGTGTAGTTAAACTCATAAATAAATCCACTTCTTTGTCTTCTTATTGCTTTATTTGTATGTTTCCATTTTTTATCTTGTTTTTGTTTATGACCTCGAAATATCCATCTTGAAATTTCTCTATTTAATAATTAATTTCTTTCTGTCCCAATTTATGTGGAACCTATATTAAAAGTCAAATATGAATTTCTTTATCGCGACATTTTCATGTAAAAATTTAATTATTAATTATTGTGATTTATAGTACTTTTTGCGTAGTATGTAAATTTCATTTTTATAAATTAAGATTTTATGTTCGAATTCACAATTAAAACTTTATTTTATAATTGGAATTATGCCACACAAATTGGAATCAGCTTGTTGATCTCCGCGAAAGCACTAGCATTCGTGCTATAATTAGAGTATAATATTTGCAGGTAATTGATTGTGGGGAGAATTTTTTAAATTAAAAAACACTAGTAAAATAATTAAAGAAACACTACGTAATGGTCAAGTCTTATTGACTTTCAGAATTACTGGCGGCCCCTTTCCCTACTTGATCCTTTCACTTGAATTGTTGTAAAAAGATGCATAGTGATTTGTCAAAAGGTTGAAAGCAGCAAATAACAAGCAGAAGTCGAGATTAGATTCAACAAGATGATTTATAGCAACGCAAATATTTATAATTTATTTTAAATAATAAGTTTTAAAAGTCTTTATTTTTGCTTAAACTCAGTTAAGCAACATCACTTAAATTGGAACGGGACGGAGGAAGAACAATTGAAGTTATATATATAGACATTATAGAAACTGTTTACCATTTGCATATTACTCATCCATGTTAGTAACTTTTACATGAACGTGATTATGAGTGGCTTATAAGACTGACCTTGAAATGGCTCACATTGGAATGATTAGGTTGTCTTCATTTGTCTTGAGATGAATAATAACGTTTCTTTGAAATTTTGATTAAATGCAGATTCAATAGGGACCTAAGGTGGAGAACGGGTGTACAACTTCTACCCATTTCATGCAAGAGCTCCAACAGTTTCAAGATTACTATAGAAGCTCTCAAAGAGGCATATGAAAATGCCCAACAAGCAAATGTCAAAGTCAAAGGCTTAATTTTGACCAACCCTTCTAATCCATTAGGCACCACTTTAGACAGGGACACACTAAAAAACCTCTTGACCTTCACCAATGAACACAACATCCACCTTGTTTGTGACGAAATCTACGCAACCACCGTGTTTGATGCTCCACAATTCGTCAGCATTGCTGAAATTATCACCAACGATGAAGTAACGAATCGTTGTATTAATAAAGATTTGGTGCATATAGTGTATAGTCTTTCGAAAGACATGGGATTTCCAGGATTCCGAGTGGGAATTGTGTATTCGTTCAATGATGATGTGGTTAATTGTGCTAGAAAAATGTCTAGTTTCGGTCTTGTTTCAACTCAAACACAACATATAATAGCAGCTATGCTCTCTGACGATGAATTCGTCGAAGAATTTCTCATTGAAAGCGCAAAAAGGTTAAGGAAAAGGCACGAAAAATTCACCGGGGGACTTGAAGAAGTCGGGATAAAGTGTCTAAAAAGCAATGCAGGTCTTTTTTGCTGGATGGATTTGCGGCCGCTACTAAAAGAACCAACACATGATGGTGAGGTGACACTGTGGAAACTGATCATAAACGATGTGAAGCTCAACGTCTCGCCTGGATCTTCTTTTAATTGCCCCGAGACAGGTTGGTTTAGAGTTTGTTTTGCGAATATCGATGATCAAACAGTGGATATCGCGCTCGTGAGGATTCGGATGTTTGTGGATGGTAATAATGATGTTAAAGAAAATGGGGTCGCAAAGGAGAAACAGCATTGGAAGAGGAGCAATCTACGACTTAGCTTCTCGAATGGGAAGTACGATGAGAATGTTATGAGTTTGAATATGATGTCTCCTAATTCTCCAATTCCTCACTCACCGCTTGTTCGAGCGAGGAATTAAAATAAAACATTAATTAGGAAGGACGATCAATTATTGTACCAACAAATAAAGTTAGAATCATGGTATAAGATGAGTAGAATGAGAAGAAGTTAAGTAAGATGATACTATTATTCTTTTGTAACGATTACTAGGTAGGTGTTTAGCCTTCTAATTTGGAGCTCGAATTTGAAGTTTTAATGTGAAATTAGTAGTTGTTTATGACATTTGAACAAAATTTTAACTTCAATTTGAAAATGCTTATTTCCCCTGAAAAATGAAACAAATGATCTCGTGATCAGTCATTAGTCGTCATTTCATTCTTCTGGCAATCAATTTTGTACCTGCCAATTGTTGCAACTTTGTAGTACTACCTAATTCATATTTATCACTCAAATTTAAGAAATTATAAAGTAAAAAAAGAAATGACTGGAAGTTCATGCACTATAGCAACCACCAGTACCGCACCCACCACTTTAACAATAGCCTATATTGTTCAATTGTTCACAAGCCTATCTCGAAAGATTAGTATTGTCGGCAAGACTTGCATGTGTTGTTCAATTATTTGCAAACTTGTCACGAAACACTTGATATTATTTTGTTCACTAGTCTTGTTGGATTGACAGGATTTACATGTGTTGTTTATATTCATATACCAGCTTTTGTCAAGATTTGGTACTATTTTTATTCTACTCATCTTGTTAAATTGTTCAAAAATGCTGTCGGATTGGCAAGACTTACTTCTGTAACTCAGTTGTTCACAAGATTGTCGGACTAACAAGACATGTTACTATCTTTGTGCTACTCATCTTATAGAAGTTTCACAATTGGCAAGACTTGTCTATGTTGTTTAAGGTCACAAATTTGCCTTATCGCTGCAAAGTAGAATATTTTCTTCTTTAATATTTTATCCAATAGACATGAGCTGGTCTACTGAAAATATAGACCCAGTTCAGTAATCAATTAGTGGCAACATCAATTACTCCCTCTGTCTCACTTTATGTGAAGGTGTTTGACTTGACAAGATGTTAAGAAATAAAGAAATATTTTTAGAACTTATGGTCTAAAAAAACTCATAAAAAATTATGTGGAGTCAGTCCAAAAAAGAATGACATATTTTTATATTTAGTAAAATTCAACTTTAAATTTACCTTTTTACCTTTAATCAAATGATTTCTACCCACAAATTTTTATGGATTGTTTTATATCACAAGTTTCAAAAATCTTCATTTATTTCTTAAACTTCGTGCTAAGTCAAACACCTTCATATAAAATGGGACTGAGGAAGTAAATTTAAAGTTAAATTTTTACTAAATATAGAAAGGTGTCAAATTTTTTTTGGACTGATTAAAAAAGAAAGAGTGTCATATAAATTGAGATGTAGTGAGTATCTTTTTAAGTGCTACTTGTAAGTTGCGCTCTAAAAAGTGTGCTTTGGTTTTCATTTGCAACATTTTAAAGTTTCACTTGTTTTCTTCAATTTACAATTCTCAGATCACTTTATATTTGCTTTGCGTTACATTATGTAACTTATATAGCATGATCTTTTAGAGTAGTTGAGATCAGTGTTTTAAAAGGCGGGGCATAAGGCGAGACATTTTATGTCTGCCTCAGCGAGGCGTAAGCCCCGAAGCACGGGGCGTAAGCCCCGAAGCACGGGGCGTAAGCCTCATGAGACTTTAATTTTTAGTATTTCATAAAAAGATATAATTATAATAAATACTTTTAAATAGGTAAAATAGAGTAAAAATTCGAAGAAAACTATAAATATATGCTCCATCCCCACAAAAAAAAAACTAATCAGCACAATCTATTATACGCTACTTACAAGCACAAGTGACTGCTCGTTACTTTTTTGAAATAGTAGAAGACAAGATAAATAATTGGAAAAGAACATATATTAGGCATTCTAGCAATAAAAAAAGGTCGTAACTTTTAAATTTAATGTTTCGGTTCCTTTTTAAAATATTTGAGTAATTACTAGTTGACTTTTGAGAATTTGGGGATTATATTGAGGACTTATTTAACAAATTTTGTTTTAATTTGAAGAAGTTTTCTAGGCTTACGCCCCAACAAAAAAAAACTCGCCCCAAACGCCCAGACGTACGCCCCGAATTGCTGGGCGTACGCCTTTTGAGACTTTCACCTCAAACCATCGCCCCGGGGCATTTTTGATATGCCCCGCCCCGAGGCTCGCCCCGAAAACGCCTTTTAAAACACTGGTTGAGATTAGGAGGAAGGAGAAGAATGCATGGAGATGGAAGTTATGTATATATATATTGGTCTATTTTTTCACAACTTGAAAAAGGGGATTGAAAGTATCAATCCCTAAGTAATTATTGCAAACCACTAATTATGCAAAAATAACTATAAAACTTTCAGACCGACTTGAAGATTATAAAATTAGAACGTCTCCAAGATTTATTTAAAATCGTCATTTCATTGAGAGAAAAAGAAAAAAGAAAAAAAAGCTCACAATCATCTCTTTAACTCTCTCTCAATAGTATTTGAAATCGCACCAAAACAGTGCCTTATTTTCTCACATTGTATAAGTGACCTACTTCATAACTTAACGAACCATCAAAAAATTATTTAAACCAGTTTGTTCAGAAATAAACATTTGCAGGAAATTTTTTAATAAGATACAAGACACACTAAAAGTGACTCCAACACTCCATAAGGGCCACGAGTGTATTTGGTATGATTTCCAGCCGGAAATAACTTAGCTTTAAAAACTATTTTCTGAATCATTTTTCATTTTGGTTGGTTTTGAAGTGCTAACTCATACAAATAATAAAAAATATAGCATATGAAACATGGAATTGGTGTTCTGCTGATAATTTTGATATTAAAGGTTCACAATTGTATCTTTAATTGATTAAAAATAGTAACGCAAAGCCAGAGTTTAGACAGCTGCAAAGACAAAGATTTACGCCAATGAACTTCCATTGGATAATAATATAATTCTTTTGAAGAAACAAAATAAAAATAAAATGAGAATAATCAATTGAACATGTGTCAAAGACCTGATGAATACATACAAGCTGGCAAAACTTATATTCCAAATAATCTCATCAATTGAACATGTTTCTCCCACAGAGATTTGCAAAGGACTGCTCAGATTGGGAAACCAGCAGAAACTAGACTACATAACCAAATGAACAAAAAAACAAAGTTTTTCTACAGTACAGCAAACGAACAACTGAATACCAAAAGAATAGGAAGGGTGTATAATTACTTTCTCCATACAGGTAAAAGACTATGACACTAGAGAAAAACATAGGGGAAAAAACGAACACAAGATCTGTCATAAAACATAAGAAGCAGGAGGAGGAGGTTGAAAGGTAGCAAGGAAGAAGCACAGGACTCGACTGAGCAGGTTCATCCGATGAGCAAGAATCATCCCTTCAAGTATATAGTTGGTAGCAAGCAACCGATGGAATGAGAAATGCATATCAAGAGAGTTCTGTTAAGTTTTCTAGTTTATGTTCATGTACAGTCAACCACTATTTTATGTGAATATCATTACTCCTTACACAATAATGACCAAAGAGTCCAGGGATCGTCCCTACCATGTCTCCATGTTAGTGTGCAAAAAGTGCAAATCTGGACCATCCATCAGAAGAGCACAGTTGGTCGGGCAAAAGTAAGAGAACTATGACATGCTACATTAAGTGAAGTGTTGGGTCGATCAATTGCATTAGGTAGGAGATGCAAGACTTATCTTACGAATAAATTGAGGCAAATTTAGCACTATAAAGTCGGCTAAATACGAAATGGTCTGCCCAACACCCCCCCCCCCACCCCCCCCCACCCCCACCCCCACCCCAATTGTCAATGCAAAACCATGGAGCATTAACACAAATACACGACACACAAAGTAGCACCTTCCCGTAGTAAGCAACTATAAAACTGGAGTGCATGCTTGCATGGAAAACTATTTCACTACCTTGGAAACCACAAAGAATGCACTTTCAATATGTATTGATCGAGCAAAAACTAATCAATCAAATGGCAGTATAACTAGATTGCTAAAATGAAACGCCTAAACACTGTACAAGGAATGGATTCCCTACATCTTTGATGGATATTTTACAGGAGGTAAACTGGCCCTTCTGACGAAGCTATATATTCGCAAGCATCTTTGAGACTGGGAACTACTTGATTTGGTGTCGTACTTTTATCTCTTGAATGATGGCAAACTCTCACTATTGTCATGCTGAGAAAGTACAGAAATAAACTACCTTTAGCATTAGTCTTAAAACAGTTTCATAAAAAAATAGCAATCAAGTAGATAAATGAAATACTTCAAACACTCATGGAGTAAAAGAGGAGTAAAAGAGTTGCATCAATAATACTACCACTACATCGAGTTTCTTGCACAGTTTTAAAATCTTGTAACCCAAAGTGCATCTATTCATATTAAGCTCTCAGTAATACTATAGCTTCCAGGTGGTCATATCATTCCTTCAAACTATTTCACAAATCAAGTGGATGTTTCAAGGTTAAATATCCGATCTCCAATCCTTCATCGAAATAATGATGAAGGGAAATTATGGCTTTCACTTAATCCCGACTTGATACTTCATTTCCTTGTATAGTATTCAAGACCTTTAGCGTTAAGATAAATTTTAGCATCAAGGACCCATAATAAGACTCCCTTCATTCCAATTTATGTAACACTCTTTCCTTTTTAGTCAGACCCAAAAAGATTGACACCTTTTTATATTTAGTAGTAACAATTAACTTTAACATCTCTATTTTACCCAAAATGAGATGATTTATAGCCATATAAATATCTAGGACTTATTTTAGACCAAAAGTTTCAAAAGTCTTCCTTTTTTTCTTAAACTCCGTGCCCAGTCAAACACCATCACATAAATTAGGACGGCAGGAGTAATTCTTTTCAAAAATGTCAAGTGACACAGATTCAAGAAATGTATGGCTTTTCTTTGAAAAGGGAGATTCTAACAACATTGTTTGAAGACAATATTGCATGCATACCTCAACTGAAATGATGATACATTAAAGGGAGACAGCATAAATCACATTTCACCAAAATTATTTCACTTATCATCTTCAACAGAACGGTGAAATAGATGTTGGAATAATACATAAATCTCCTTTGTACTTGCGAATTTTCAATTATATACTTGAACTTTGCAGGGGTCCTATGACCTCCTATATGTGTTTGAAGTGGTACACATACCATCTTCTACGAGACAACCAAGTTTTGTGTATAGCAGTGAACTACAAGTGCCACTTTATCTTGTCCCCTCTTTCTCATTCTTTCTTTATTCTCTATTCCTTTTGTGTCCATTATCCACCACTTTATCCACTACTCCACCATCAAAGGTCTCACCATGGCATTGTCCATTCTCTGATCTCTTTCCCTCAAACACCACTCGAAGAAGCTTCGTTGTTTAAAGGATGAAGGTCACCATTAGTGGTTGTTGGGTCTTCTTGAATCTGAAGGTTGCCTAGAGACAATAGCCAGGAAATGAAATATGTGATTATTAGGCCTTTTGAATGGTGTCAAGATGGATCTTTGAATCTGAGAGGTGAGTAATGGACTTTAGCTATAAATGGTGGAGATGGGTCTTCTTGAACCTGAAAGTGAAAGGGAGAAATGAAAGGGGAGAAATGATAGAACAAGTTGAATTTGAAATATTGAGTAAAGGGTTCTTATATGAAGTAGGTGCCTATGTTGCTCGGACTCTTCAAAAATGTCGACGCGTGAGTGTAGAATGTAGTGCATTCTTGGAGGATTCAACACGGGTGCGGCAACATTTTGCGAGAGTCCAAGCAACATAGGTAGGTGCAGTGAAATGTTTGTTGGATTGATGAAGATAAAAATTGGAGGTTCTTCTAGAAAAATTGGACAAGTCCAGCGGAGGAAAATATGTATTATCCCAATAGATGTTCAGTAAATTCATTCAAGTGATAATTTGACAGATTTCTTAACTGAGGCATTGCCACCCTCAACATTTGAGAAGCTGATACACAAGATTGGAATGCATCATCTCCATGATATTTTCATTAGAGGGATAAAATATGTGATGTACTCTTTTTCCCTTAACCAAAGTTTTTTCTCATTGTTTCCTGGTAAGGTTTTTAATGAAACAACTGCAATGCGTATTACTAAATGAGTACTCTTTTTCCTTTCACTAAGATTTTTTGCCACTGGTTTTTCTTAGTAAGGTTTCAATGAATCACGTTATCTAATAATGGACATCCAAGGGGGGATGTTGTGGACATATTTATTTATGCGGATGTCCAAATATTCTATCTAATAAACCATTTCAATACATGTTGTCACTTAATTATTGTGATTTTTGGGATGTATTCTTGTGACCTTTGGATGTATTTTGTATCCTATAAATAGGGCACTCTTAACCCCATGGAAGATACACTTGAAGAACTAAGAAAAGTTCTCTCTTCCTCTCAACATTTCTTGTCTACACCATATTCCATATTATTCTTATTTCACAACATAAGTGAGATTGTAGGAGTTTGGTTAGTTTTAGGGTTTTGGAGTAAAAGTGTCCATTTTTTGCAAACATTAAGCATCATTTTCGTTTTCATTTTTTGATAAGAAACTAAGGATCGTGTGTGTTAAGAGTACATATGAAGGACCAAAATATTTGACCGCTATACATTAAGGACCCCTTCGTCCATGACATGTATCTTACATACATGGCACAACTGGTGTTATGGAAAAATAACCTTTAACAATATAGTAACAGCATCACCCCACAGACATCAAATGTGAATAGTTCCGGTGGCTTGACTCTAGGGGATATAACGTGAAGTAGAAAGGCAAAAAACTGATATTATGGCTTGCCAAGAGGAGAACAGATGAGTGTCTCTAATATGTGATTTAAAATTAACAAATAAAGAACAACAAATTACAGTAATTTTTCCTGGAGGAAATTCCATAACAAAATTCATTTATTGCATGGGAAGGTTGTAGAAAGATATCATCCTCAAGGATCAAGAAGTGTCAATAATGAAAACGAGTGTTATTCAAAGAGTGTTGATGCTGAGCTAAGACTGAAGTTTGGGAAGATCCATGGTAAACTCTGTAGACTAACACGAGTAATTTACTTAGCAAATGTACAAGTAATTTACTTAGCAAATGTAACGGAAAAGTAGGAGCAGTAAACATGTAGCACATATAAGCAAATGACGGAATTAAAACCCAACAATCAGCTCTTACAGCAATCAAATCACCGGCACTCGCACCTGATCCTTGCAGTCCTCAAGACAGTGATCCAGATCCCTTGTCCTTTACCTTCTCTTACACCATTTTCCCAAGAGCCAGTTAGTCCCATCAGGACCTAACAATCCACCAGAAAAGCAGCTGTCTCCTGGGATATTCACTCAGTGTCAGAGGAAACAAGTACTTGTTAACTGATTTCTGTTTTCCTAAATGAACTTAAATCTCCCCCAAGGAAAGTCAAAAGCAGAGAAAAGTAAAAACTAGGAAAATGAATTATTGACATAATTCTTTTAATTAAGGGTTAAATCAAGTTTAAGAGCATTCTCTAATCAGCGGATAAGATCATTTGGTAGAAGTAAATTATCATCACTCGAACAAACAACACTTTAACATCAAGATGAGGCAGATAGAGACCTGGTTGGGCAAGTACAACGGGTGAAGAAGTCTCTTTCCTGGTGTGAAATGAGGGCTGGTGCTGTGTAATGTCATCTAGAGGTGGAAGGTCAGTATCATCATCATCAAGAATAATCACAGGGGGCATGTTTTCTGTACTTTTCTTACTACAATTCCTTGAGCCTGACGTTCCATCTTTATTTCCTGATCCGTGCACTAGACTTCCATCATGGACAGCCTTCTTAGGGCCAATTGATTGATGCAAGTTTTGGTTTGCTACTTCATGCAGATAAGTGGAAGTCTCTGAAGTGCCTCCATCTTTGTTTCTCATGGAAGAGTCTTTGTTGTGATTATTTTTGTGAAGACTGCTAGCTATAATATCTTCTGCCGTGTTTAGTATAATCCTATCCTTAGACTTATACTTTCTTTTTCTCCTTGGTCTAGATAAATCATCACATGATCCAATTACCATGCATAAATCTTCTTCTGTCTCAGCAGGTGCCTTATTCTGATTCTCATATGAATCTCTGTCAACTTTTGGTTCTTTACTTCCCTGGTAGTTTTTCTTGGAGGCTTTCGACATTCTCAAAATTTCATTATCTTTTCCTTCAAGTGCCATCTCAAGTTCTTGGACCCTAACCTATAAATAGCCGCACAATCAAGCACTTTCAAAGCTCAAATTTTGTAATATACCATATTTCATTTAGGACGTCGGAAACTTACCTTCAACTTATTTTTCTTCTCTTTAGCTTTCTGAAGTTTCCTGAGAGAACGAGCCTCTTGCCTGTTGCACTTGGTCATTAGTTCTTTGTAACTTCTGCCAGATAAATGCAATAAAGTTTTCTGTCAAACTTAGAGTTAACATATTGAGATTGCTTCTGTGCTTGATAAAAATAGATCAAGAAAATAAAGATTGCTTTTGAGCTTGAGAAAACGAGATCATTGTGAATGACAAACTATCCAGCTCAAAGAGCTGGAAACTACCTTTGCCAGGTGAAAATATCAAAGGAGTGAATTAGGAAAAAAGATCTGATTAAGAAAAGGATTTCCATTGTAGACCCAAGCCTAACACTTAGCATCACACTGATGTCATTCCATAGACAAGTGAATAATAATACTCCATCAACATGTAGCTACATAATAGCCAACCTTGTTGCAACAAAACAATAAAACTCATTACTTAACTAATCCACATAGAAAAAGTTGCCCTGTAACTACCTATAAAGCAGCAAGAAGCCAACATTTGTTTTGAAACAGAACTACTTTTGGAGCTTTATATGTAAGCATATAGCATAATGTACAAGAACTATTTTTTATTTTTGCTTTTGCATTTAGAAGTTTCAGTTCAATAACTTCAATTTCCTCACAGAAATCACTGTTCCTTCTCATAAAGTAGAATTAGGAAGCCTGGCTCTTAGTAGAGTTGCTAGGCTCATCAAGCTTACGTTTTACCGAATGAACTTTCTATCTACATGGCCTATCCCCAATATCAGATCAGAAAGTAATTTTCCCGAGCTTGAGAGGAAACTCAGTGTAATATATCAAAGTTTTTAGAATTCAGATTTCCCACGAATGAACTTCCAAGGATCATATCTACAACATAAAAACAAGGGGAAAAAATCTCTAAAGCAAAAGAAGAGCATTCAGATATGAAGTTTCATGCTGAAAACTGTAACTTCCTAAATAAAAGTAAAAGCTTACTTGTTACGGATGACCAATGATTTTTTCAGGACATCAATTGTCTCTTTGCTATTGACATCATTTCCTAATGAAGCAAGTTTCAAGACCTCTTCTTCCTCCAAGCTAAAATCGCAGACTCTGAAGTAAACCATGAAGAAAAAGGGAAAAAGAACTATTGTAAATCTAATATAAGGATGCAACTACTTGTTGCCCTCAATATGATTGACTTACAACTTGAGTGTTGCAAGCTCCTTAGCTAGAGCCATATTTCTATCTTGTAGCCTTATGCACTCCAAAGTTGATCGATCTAGCTCCTGTAGCACAAATTTGCCCAGAATATAGTAACTAATAACTTACATATATACCACCTAGAAGAATTACGTACAAGCATGCATGAATAGATGCACTAGCAAAACATCATGAGGAAAGAATATCTACCTTGGATTTAAGATGTAGCAACTGCTGCATGGCTGCCTCTTGTTTCACAGCTTCATCCTTTAGAGTCACTTCCATTTTCAAATCCTCCTTGCATGTGAACAGCTGAAACAAAAAAATAAATCCCATTACTACAAAATTAGTTGAGATGAAAACGTGATGACATAAAGTCTTGCGCAGATCAAGTTTGAACCAAATATGCTCACATAAATATCTTTAGTTTTAGTTGATGGTGCCAGATTCTTCTCAACTTTACTAGAGCCATGCTTATTCCACCTAAGAACGTGTCTTTTGGTTCTGAGCAAAAATGAGGCTTTTGCCAATCATTAGCCAAACAATAACCTAAAATACGGAAGATGTATATTTCATTCCTCACATGTAATCTGTAGACATAGAACTCTTCATGGAACTCACGAATTTTTATATCTATCAAACTTCTGTCATTTTCATTTGGTCAACTATGGGCAAAAAGACTTGGAAAGAAATTGACTTTTCTCATCTCTGTGATGGATGATTTCACGAAACAAGTACTCAGCTGTTTGGTGATTGAAGGAGGAGATTACCATACTTAGATTCTAAATCAAGTAGAAAATTTGTTTCTAAATCTTTCGCTAATGTGAGGAATATTAGGGCTACAGGGAAGCATGGTGAGTTTCTCTGCAAAATTATATTTTCTCTAGCTGGCAACTTTGTGTATGATATTTGCAATGTAGATTGTATCTGTTACATGAAGGTAAGGCTGATGTATCTGACTAGTTGCCCGCAGAACCTCACAATAGATTATCCCTGCCCTCGAGTTTTTGGCCAAAAACATCCCTGAACTATACCAAGAACTTAAGGTACTTCCTTAAAATACCACGCTGAACAAAAGAAATCCTTTAAGTATCCAAAATGTAGCAAGTTTCATCCTTTTGACCAGACTGTTAAAAAGACTAACAGACCCACCCATGTGCAACTCGTGACTCCAGAGCTCTCTCATATATATCCTTTCTATCTCATCAAATTGAGAAAATACCGTAAATAGAATAAGCATGAGGCAATTGCGTAGCATTCGACAGCTTTATATTCTGTATTCATGAGAGATAAAGAGATAGCAAGATGAACTATTTACCTCTGCATTGACTTCTTTGAGATCTTTCAGTTGTTTTTCCAAAGTGGAAGTCAGTCGTAAAACTTTCCCTTCCAACCTTTTGACCTCATTTCTCAATTCCCGATGATCCTCTTCATAATCGCGAGGTTTCTGGGTGAGACTTGTATCATTTGTATCGCCAATAGATTGGAAATAAAGCCTAGTTGCATTTTCTTCTGAACAAGCCTGTTTGCAAACTGGACAATTCTTCTTTTTCACATTTTTTGCGCAGTATTCAAACCATTGCTGAAGACTGGTTTTTTTTTTTTTTTGCAACCATAACATACAAACAGAAACAAATATATCAGATAAGGACAACAACTATCTCTATCAGATAGTCAATTGTTTTAAAGTAGGGAACAGTTTTTTTTTTTTTTTTTCCCATAAGTAAGCATAAAGGTACATTTGGTTTAAAGGAAAATGTTTACCTTAGGAAATCATTTCTCTGATCATCTTTTAGTGTTTACTTGACTATAAAAGCAACTAACATAAAGTACTTGTACAAAGTGTAGAATTATGGTGCAGAAGAATAGTTTGGTGATAATTTTAGTATTAAAGGTTAACAACAATGCATGACTGTTAAGGACCCGTTTGGCCATAAAAATTATTCACTTTTTATGGTATAATTTTTCACTTTATTTGAAAGACACTATTTGGCCGTGAAAATTCCAAATCCAACTTGAATTTGTATCTTGAATTTGGAAAAAAACTTACAACCTGTTTTCCAACTCACTTTTCACTGTTAAAGTTGTATTTAAGTACATTCAAGGATGAACATCATTCCAAATATTCCTTGCAAAAGATATAACCAAATACAACTCCATCTTCAACTTCAACTCCATAAATTCCAAATAAAGTGAAAATATTTGGAATCTATGGCCAAATCCCTACTAAGAGTTGATAAAAACAAAGGACTGCAGCTCATAAGTGGAACAAAAAAAATATTCCCTTTTGGATAAAAATAAGGAAAACATTGTTCACAATAGAAAGAAACTAAACATAGAACTTAAAGAAATTGACAAATTTGTATACCATAAACTAACCCATTAGCACAAGGGTAACAACTACCAATTAAGGGTGAAAACAAATGATTTTTAATCAAGTGTAATACTCCCTCCATTTCAATTTGTTTATTTGGTTTTGACTTTACACGGAGTTTTAAAAAAAAAAAAAACTACTTTTGAATTAAACAAACGTAGAATGTACCTTAATCATGACATGATAAAGTTAGAATGAAAGAGGTGCTAAAAAAGTAAAGAGGGATATTTTTTAAAACGGACCGAAAAGGAAAGTAAAATAAATAAATCGGAACAAGATGAGGTAGCAATTCTGGGTGAAAAAGAAAAAAGGGTTGATTTTTAATCAAATGGAATATAAGCAAGGAAACCCAATAAAATTCTTTGATTATTATTTTCATAAAAATGAGGGGATACACTAACCATAGTTCGTGAAAAACGTGACCGCAAATAGTAACGGATTGGAGATCTTCGATAATAGGGTTTTGATCTTCATAGCAAATTGAACAAATTGTCTTCGCAAAATTATTCACTCCAACCATTTTCTTCTATTTCTTTCCCCTTTTCATGAAGGGAAATAATGGAGAGAAAGGAGGAGGGAAAACAAAATTGAATCAACGGGGCGGGAATAAGAGGGAAAATTTAGGAAATTTATATACTGCACCAACTAAGACCCTACACACACAATATTAACAGCCCGTTTGGATTGACTTATTTTATGCGCTTTTAAATCAGAATAGTTTTGAAGTATTTTTATATTATTTGGATAAAATAAAAAAGTATTGTCAAGTTAAAATAATAAAAATAAATCAAAAGTTAAAATTAATAACTTATGGCTTTTGGCTTATAAGTTTTATATTAAGGGATAAGCCAAAAGCCCATACAAACAGGCTTTAAGTCACGATTCCAATAGAGAAAATTGGAAACTTAAATGTACGAGTAAAAATTCTTTTTTTTGCGTGGATTGCTCTTCATTTGGGGTGTTCTTTAATTTTTGCCCTTCAAATTGGTGGTCTTTAACTTTTGTATTCTGCCTTAAGGCAACTTAAGGCCTAAAGCAGAATTCGCAAAGGCAGAGGGCAAAAATTAAAGACCACTAATTTGAGGAGCAAATATTAAAGACCACCCCAGCGAAGGGAAATCCTGCAAATTTCTCAATTTACTAAAACTGTAATAAGAAATTGTAGATATAAACCCATAAGTTTAAAAATATAATGGGTTCAATGCTAACAATCTTAAAATTGAAACCATATATTTTAAATCTTGAATCCGCATCTGTCAAGAAAAAATATTACTAAGGATAAAATGGGGAAAAAAAGTTAATTTTGTCTTCAACATCTAAAATATCAAATATTTTGAGAAAGATACTTTTAGTGAGGGTGATACGCATTTTGAGATGAAGGGAGTAGCTTAAAAATGTCTCTCGTTCCACCTATTGAATAAAAAAATAGGGGAAAGATCACGCATGCCCTCTCAAACCAAAATAATTACCCGCTTATAATCCCATTACTTTCGTATGCCAAAAAAAATCAAAAATATTTACTGAAATTCCCCCAGTTATGATACCACCGTCTTATATACATATACCGTGATGGTATCATAAAGAACTGCTTCAGTCCTTCAATGAGACACTCCTCAGGGCCATGGTACCATCATGGCATATAAATATACTGAGATGGTATCATGGAGGACTGTTTCAGTCCTTCTCTTAGTCCTCCATGATACCATCGTGATATATAAATATATTGTAATGATATCACGAAGGAATGGGTTTGGCCGAGAGGTATGTCGGGTAAATATTTCCAGTCGGTGGGGGTAGAAGCGAAAATAATTTGGGAGGGAGCATGGGCGGGTAAATGTTTTATATTTTAGGGGTATTCAGTGATGTTGTCCCTAAAGACTACCTCAACATTAAGATTAATGGTCGACTAGATTGGGCTTTAGATAAAGTCATGTGACGGTGTATGATTTGTTTAGTTATTAATTTAAGTGAAACTTACATAAACATCTATAGTTTGGACGCTTATTAACAAGCTATAAATATACTTTAGCTAATTACGGCTCGTAGCTACTTATTTATTGTCATATGGTTTGTTTTGTTATATTCAACTCATCTGTATTCAAACAACACAAGTTAAAAAAAATACAGGGATATTCCACTGTATTCAATTCAATGTATTTATTCGTAGTTATTTTTACATTGTATTCAATTCAGTTGTATTCAAATAACAAAAGTTCGAAAAATACAAGCAAAAATACAAAAAATCTCCTTCAGGATATATGCGAAAATAGAAAACGTAACACTGTATTTACACTAAAAATTGATGAATACACTCCCGACAAATTTGAGAAATACAAAAAAATAAAATACATTCAGATCTGAGAAATACACTCAGATCTGATTAAATGCACTCAGATCTGAGAAATTGAACAAAGCTTAACGAACTTCTACACAAGAACTAAAAGCAAATTGAAGATTTAATTTGAATCCAGCAAGGTACTAATGGAGTAATTTCACTCTTTCTAATGCATTGTGTCTAAATTTCATCTTAAAAATTGAAGAGTACCTAGTTATTATTTAGTGTTTTGGGAGTTTTAAATAAATATCAAACAAGTTATTTAAAAATCACGTACTCGATATTTATACTTTCATGATACTAATAAAGCTTATTTTATATTACCAACCCAAAATTCATAAAAATGTATCCACTGATTTCAATATTTTTATCTATGTTTGGGTCAGTGCATAGCACGGGGTTTTATAACTAGTATCTTTAGAAATGCAGAAAAGAGCCAAAAATACCTTTGGCTATCAAAAAAGGTTTAAATATATCCTTCATTTATCTATTGGACTAAAAATACCCCTCCGCTCACCTTTTTGGCTCACTTATGCCCTTTAACTAATGGTCAATGCTGAATTAAAAAAATATTTATTTAAATTTCTCGTGACAACTTCTTATTGGCCAAAATTAAAACACCCAACCCATTTTTTTGTGAGGATTGCCCTTTAAAAGCACTGGTCTGTAATTTTTGCCCTTCAAATTGGTGGTTTTTTATTTTTGTCCTTCGACTAATACCCCAAGGTTTTGGGTTCGAACCCCAGCTCAATAAAAAAAAAATTCACAAGGCAGAGGTTTGGATTCGCAAGGCAAGGGCTTGCAGGCAAAACTCTGCCTGCAGGGAGAGTTCTGCATTCAAAACTCTGCTTTGCGATTTTTTTTTTTTTACTGAGCCGTGGTTCGAACCCCAAACCTCATGGTATTAGGAAAAGGGCAAAAATTAAAGACCACCAATTTAAGGGGCAAAAATTAAAGACTAGTGCCTTTGAAGGGTAATCATGCAAATGACCCATTAAAAAAACTCGCCCTTATGTATGTTTTTTCGGACTAACCCGACCCGAACAAATAATCTTAACTAAATCAAGAGACCCAATTCCATCAAATTCTATGGAAGTAAAAGCTCCATCCAAACAAGCTCTTAGCTCCCTTTTGGCTATAGATTTTGGAAGCAATTTTTCAAAATATATTTTCAAATATCTGTTTAGCCATAGAATTTTGGGAGATCTTGGAAATCAAATCTTCAAATCTCAAAATCTTCTCCAGACCTGTTTTTGGTCCAAGATATAACCGCTCACTCTTTTAAAAAATTTAAATCTTGTCCCAAACTTTTGTATTTGATAAAAAAGCCCACCATCTAGTTATTATCCGTTGTTTTTTTTCTTGCACTTAGAGATCTTTATAGGTAATTGTAATTTGACGAATCGTAGTAGCAAGTAATTGAGTTATTAGCAGCAGCTACAAAAATACCATTTATGATTTTAGAATAGTGAATTATCCAGCTCGTTATAAGAATTTTAATTATGTGCCAAACTTATCTATATATAGAATTATGGTTTGTGATAATGGACAATGAACATGAAGGTTCTGCATAATTTGAGATTATCAAGGATATTTGCTTTACACGGTTGGATATTTTTAAAACTTATGGGTATATATGACATGTTTCACTTTTGTTAGAGTGAAATATTTTTGAAACTATAGCAAACATATCTAAAATTAACTTCGCCCAAATAAGATTTTTTCATTTTTTTTTTGTTTGGGAATCTATGGCCAAACGCTAGCTTAGAATTTCCGGCACATAATTTTTGTCTCCCTCTTTTAAAATTAGAACCCATTAACCTGCGTATTTCCCCCCTCCCCCCACCACAACAAATTAGAGCAGTATTCTCCCTAAAACATCAAATCCCCTCTCGCTGCTAAACCTTTTGCTAGGGTTTTAGTTTTTTTATTCTTTTTTTTAAATCATCATTTAGGGTTCATGTATGGAGTATCTTTATATACTAAAATCACTTTCTATAATTTTGAAAAAATTAAGCTCTGTGTGTTTTCCTAAGTTCTTTCTTGTCTTTACTGTTTGCTAGGGTTCATGCATGAAGAGATTTTAGTGATTTCCCCCAATTCCTCTATTTCTAATGGTTTAAGTTTGGCATAGTACATAGATAGATACTTAACTTCGTGTATACAGGGGCGGATTTAGAGGGTGGGGAGGGTGTTCGACAAAAAATTGCAGTGTATGTATAGGGTAGATTTTATGTGTTTATGTACATATATTAACTTTTGAATACCTGAACAAATGTAAAAGGTTAGCTCAAGCGGTCCAGAGTGTTCAAAATTGTCTCTAACGTCCTAAGTTCTTTAATGTGTTAGTGGATTTTGTCTACATGGTAGTTTCTTACACAAATATTATGTGGGTGATCAATTATCTGGCTTTGAAAGAGAAGCATTTGCACCAAGTATTATGCATGGATTAGTCAAATTAAGAAACATGACCAAATTATGAAGAGTGCACTCCCTTAAGATGTCTACAAAAAGATCTTTTTTTTTTTAAACCAAAAACCATCACCATAGTGATGATGGGGGTTTGGCTAGACCCCTACCATGTCCATTGACTCCAAAATAATTACATCCTAATGGAGGGGGACATGGTACCTTACCTCCTTGTCTTTTAGGACAGTCAATACTATCATTTGCAATTTTTATACATAGAACTTACACATATATACTAATGCATTGAAACTTAAGGTAGTTAATGCATTTCACAAGAAAAACCTCAAAGTGGTTCAAGGCACCAGCCTGAGTTCTTTTTAACTCTTCTTTTGAATGATGGGAGGTCGAGTTTATTCATTCTAAGTGGACCTCTAGCCTCTCTGGGCAAGTCTCCTTCATTCAAAAAAATTCTTGGGACTTGGATTTGTGTAACATTTTTGGCTAAAGCATCTGCTACCTCGTTTCCTTCCCTATAGCAATGCTTAACTGGGATGTTTTTGTGCGTCATCTTTGCCTTAATTTCTTCAATAATGCCTTGTATCCTCCAAGGAAGTTTAATGTTGCCCTCTATCATCTGTACCACAAGTTTGGAATCCAATTCCACTTCAAGAGCTTCTAAAGGATGGTTGACACACCAAAGAAATTTCAATTAGAGCTGCATAAGCTTCACTGTAATTGTTAGTGCAGAATTGAGTTGGGTATGAATAGGCCATGACCATGTTCCCAATTCTGTTCCTAACAATGCCTCTAGCTCCAGCTTTGTTTTGGTTTTTCATGTAGCTTCCATCAATGTTGAGCTTCCAAGTGTTGCCTGTTGGTTTGGTCCATCTGATCATCTTGCTTGTGATCACTGCCTTGAAGTTTTCTGCCATTAAACATACTTTGCTCCACTTCCATGTGTAATCAATGAATTTGAATTTCTTCCCAATGGCCACATTTATCTGAAACAAAGACTGAAAACATACATTAGAGGCAGTAGTCTTTTTGTTTTCAAATTTTTTAGTACACCTTGCTCTCCAAAGTTCCCAACATACTATCACTGGAGTGATAAGTAGAAGGAATTTATGGATTATGTTCCTTGGTTGTTGTCTCCACCACTGCCATAGGGTTATTTGGACAGTAGATCCAGTAATGTTGATTCCCAGTGGTCTTGTTATGATTTGCCAAGTTCACTTTGTACAAAAAACATGGTTTCCTATTTCAATGCATGTTGTCCTGCAACAACAACTAGCACCCTTATTAATGTTAAATCTTGATAAGTTAGCATCCAAAGGAAGATTTTCTTTAAAAGTTTCCACGTAAAAAAGAAAACCTTGAAAGGAATTTCTTTTGTCCAAATGAACTTATAAATAGGAGGAGCCACATACTTGTTTATAAGGAATTCAAATGCAGTAGAGCAGCTAAAAGCTCCATTGCTATTCAAATTCTAAATTGCCTGATCATTTTTATTCTCATTGCCAACTGGAATACTCCTGATAAGATTCAAAGTGTCTCTTGGTAAAGAGAGATAACTATCTTCCAGATCCTATTGTTGGTTTAATAAAAAGTGATTGACTTTAACATTACCAGGTTTGGTTGTAGGATTGATCATCTGATAAAGGGACCCTTACTGAGTCCAGTTATTCCATCAAAATAGAATATTGGAGATGTTGTGTAACACCACGTACATTCGGGCTAAGATTTGTCTCATAAGACGGAGGTATAATGAACCCAATTTGAGTAGTGTATAAATGGTGTTTGAAACCCAATCAAGACATGAGAAGAGCCTTTGGGCAAAACAAAGTTGAAAGCCACTCTACGGGGCATGTTTGCAAGTGAGTTTGTAGAAGGTCCTACTTCAAACGACCGTAACCCCTTTATTAATTTGGAATTTGGGAAAACTTCCTTGATGAAAGTTGTAGCCCTTTGAAATATCTTTCCAACGGTATATTATGGGTCTTGAACGGAGCTGTATACAAAAAGTTATGCCCGTTTTACTAAACAGTGTTCTGTCAGTTTACGGTGGAAACATACGAACCGTAAAAATTATACGGTGGAACATACGGACCGTAAAAATTATACGGGCCGTATATTCCAGCCGTATAATTGGTCCAGAATGTCCAAATCACAGGAATGGTTTTACGGTATGATATACGGTCCGTACAAATTATACGGGACGTAAAATTTAGCGTAAAATGAGTCCGAAAGTAATTTTAAAACTTCGTTCTAAGGCTTTTTCACTTCATTCTTCACACCCCCAAGCCCTAGAATGACCTTCTATTCTCTCCCATCATCAAGAACATTAAGGTAAGCCTATTCTAATCATTCCAACTCAATTCTAAAATATATCCTTGTAATCTAAGCAAGAAATCATTGTTCATAAACTAGGGTTTTCAAGAAAACCCATCTCAAGGTTCAAGAACCAAGATTTTTGGAAAACTTCTTCAAGTTCAAATCTTTAATTCAAGTTTGGAGTATTACCAGGTATGTAGAGTTACTATCTACGTGTGGGAACATCATTGTTCTTCCCCACGCCTCCTAATCCATAAAGTATGAAACTTTACAAAACTAGGGTTTCTATTCTATACTATGCTCATGATAACCCTAGGTCCATGTCTATGACTATATTATGTTTGAATTGTTATTATTCTATCATTGTGTTCTTAATACTCATTATGATTATTGAGAATCTGTCCGTAATCCATGAAAATCCATATTTTGTATTCCATGGGTTCTTGCATGCATGTTTTTGACTACGAATGATTATTTCATGAATATCCTATATGTCTATAAGTTTTCATGCAATTGTATTAAATAATTACTTTCATGCTACGATACAATATACATACATACTAAATACAAGTTATTTCATGAAACCATATTTACAAGTTATTTCATAAAACTATGCTTACACGTTATTTCATGAAACCATGTTTACAAGTTATTTCATGAAACCATGTTTACAAGTTATTTCGTGAAATCATGATTACAAGACAAGTACAAGTTAATTCACGAAAATCATGGGCTTCTTAGCCAATTATATTATGTTCATGTTTTTGGGAGTTGCATGAATTACCGAGAAGGCTCAGATAGCCTGAAACTACGTAGCCACCGTAGGACAAGGATCGCTCCGCCCAGTTAGGACGATACCTTAATTTTACACTGAATGGATCCATCAGGCACGTTACCACCTTATACCCTGGCAAGGTATGGGGGCTCTGCTGGTCCGGCGAGGTACCAGACTCCACCTATCCACGTGGTGATATCATGTGTCGGTTTATGAAATGCTGTCCCTACTTATCATGTTTTACTTATAATATATATACATATATGTACTCATGCTCATGTTCATGTTAGGTTTTCAGTTTCAGTTCTTATCATGTTATTCCATGTTCCATATTGTTTCTTTCAGTTGCTTTACATACCAGTACATTCAATGTGCTGACGTCCCCTTTTATTGCCCGGGGGCCTGCATTTCACGATGCAGGTACGGATTTACAGGACGACGCTTCTGCTCATTAGGATCTGCACGTACCAGCTTATTGGTAAGCCCCATCTCATTCGGGGTTTAGGCATTATCTTTCTTTATCGAGTTTTGCATCTAAAGGTATGCTGGGGGCCTTGTCCCAGTAAGGATGTTACGTGTTTTCTTCAGACTCATGTTAGAGGTTTCATAGACAAGACAAGTGTCATGTTAGACTTCCAGAGTTGGTTAGCCGGTTTGGCTCATTTATGATAGTATCCGCAGTCATGACTTAATCAAGTATTTATATTTAATATTATGACTACTATGTTTTATAAAAGCTCATCATGCACTGCACATCATATTTCCGCTCATGTATGCCTCATGATGGTTCAGCAAGCCATGTGGTTCGCTCGGTCACATGCAGTCAGGCACCGAGTGCCGTGTTACGCCCAGGCCATGCTTCGGGGCGTGACATGTTGGTCTCCATCCAGTCTCTAATGTGAAGCAGATCCTTCCAAGCAGTTGAGTCCTTTGAAGCTATAACCTTAGAGTTGAGGTTGCTTCTTTGGCAATACTTAGCTTTTAGGAATTGTGCCCAAAGAGAAGATTCAATTCTTAATCTCCACCATCTTTTAGCAGCAAAAGTTTGACAGATATCTATCAAGCTCCTGAATCCCAGTCCTCCTTCTTTAGTAGGGAAACTCATGATCTCCTAAGATGACCAATGGTAACTTTTTTTTACCATATTTTTCTCCCCAAAAGAAGTTAGCAAATTGCATTTCAATCTCATAAAGAACTGTTACAGGGGGCATTAATGCAACAAAAATATGTAATGCTGGAGACTGTAAGATATGTTTAATGATAATTACCTTACCTCCTGATGAAAGAAATCTGTCTTGCCAACCTGCTATCTTGCTGAGAATCTTTTTGGAAATGTCAGAGAAGTAAGAAATTATCTTCCTACCACAGTATATAGGACAACCTAAATATGTAAAGGGGAAGGAGGCTTGTTTGTAACCACTCCACCTTCTTATCCTCCTGTTATACAAACTGTCTATCTTACTATGAGTGAGAAAAAAAGTTTTCTCTTTATTAATCTCCTGTCCTGAGGCTTTGTTTATACAACTTCAATTGCTTCATAATGAGCTTGATAGAGTATTTATCAGCATAGGTAAACAAAACAAGGTCATCAGCATAGCTAAGATGATTAATTTGTGGCCCTTTTTTGTGCATAGAGAAGCTAATGAACCTATCATTATGATTAAGATGGGTCAAAGCTCTTGAACGAGTTTCATATGCAATAATAAAAAGGGCAGGAGATAAAAGGTCTCCCTGTTTTAAAGCTCTAGAGGATTTAAAGAAGCCATATCTGACAGATCACAGATTACCAGTTGTTAGAAATCAGTCTATAAACAATTTTGATAAAAAAACTCATCAAATCCCATTTCCTAAGAACAGAAGTAAGGAAATTCCAAGACAGTTTATCATAAGCTTTAGACATATCTAATTTAAAGAAGCATTACAACTGTCAGGATCGGGTCTAATTCCATGAATGATCTCTTGTGTTAAGAGAATATTCTCAGTAATCTGCCTACCCTTGACAAAACTAGATTGATTTTCAGAAATGATCTTAGGCAAAATATTGTTAATCCTTAAAGCAAGAATTTTAGACAATATTTTGTTAGAAAAATTACTTAGACTTATAGGTCTAAGTTTAGAGAAACAATCTGGTGAATTTACCTTAGGGATAAGAGTCAAGCATGAATGAGTATAAAACTTAGTAAGCTTAGCACCATGAAAGAAGGAAAGCACAAAAGATACTACCTCTCTTTTGATGATATCCCAGTATTGTTGAAAAAAAAAGACCATTAAAGCCATCTAGTCTTGCACAACTGTTAGGATCCATAGAGTCTATATCCATCTTGATCCCCTCTGTTATAGGTGTTTTAATCAAGTGATAGTTATCCTCAGCACTGATCAAATTGTTGCAACCTCTTATAAAGTCCAAGTTCAGATCCCTTGGATTCTCAGTTAATATGTTACTGAAGTGATCAATGGATGCTTTGGAGATGTTGGCATTTCCTTCAACCCATTGACCATGTTGATCTTTTATTTTGTAGATTTGGGCTCTTCTTCTCCTAGCCTTGATAGTACTGTGAAAGTACTTTGTATTGGAGTCACCCTCTTCAGCCCATTTTATCCTAGCCTTCTGTCTTAAGATGGAATCCTCTATTTTCAACCATTTGATATACTCAGGCTTGGACTTATTGAGCAATATTCTATCGGTATCAGCATCAGAAGCTAAATATGCAGTTTTAGCATCTGTAACTTCCTTCTCAAATTTCTTGACATTCTCAAACACATCTCCGATACTGTCTCTAGACCATTTACTAAGTCCCTTAGCCAAAATTTAAGCTTTTGGTGAAGTCTCCACATATGATTGCCATATACTCTAGTCTCCCAGACTGTTTTAACGAAGGGAAGAAAACCATCTTGGTCAATCCAGAAATTGAGAAATTTGAAGTATTTAAGTACCTGTTGGTTATCATCAGAACAGTTGACCAGTAGTAAGTTCTGATCAGAACCAGTCTTGGATAAGTGCTCCACATTGATGTTTGGGATAGTGCTTCATTCCTCATTGTGTAAAAGCCTGTCTAGTCTCATGTGAATTCTTTCAATGTCTCCTCTCCCATTGCACCAAGTGTAAATATTACCTACAAAACCAGCATCAGTCATACCACAATCATCCATACAATTTATAAAATAAAGGCAAGTTCTTAATCCAAAAAGAACACCCTCTTTCTTTTCTTCAGCTCTCATTATAGAGTTAAAACCCCTCCAATGGCCCATAGGCCATCAATGATAGAATTAAAATCTCTTAACTTCTGCCAAAGATGCTTTCTTTTGTTTGCTTTGGATCTAGCATAAACAGTTGTTATCCAGAAATTATTTGTACTTCCCTGCAAAGTAACCTGTTGTCTACTTTTGGAAACAACTGAACAAACAATGTTAGAATTCCAGAAAATCCAAACTTTACTATGAGAATTGGAGATGGAATGGTCAAATCCCATCCTTCTCCTAAACTTTTCAACTTTGTTACTATTTTGGAAAGGTTCTTGTGATGCTATAAAGTCAATTTTATGAAATCTGACCATCTTAGTGAGTCTATCAAGTGCACCCTAAGAGATTATCCCCCTAATATTCCATATAATAAACTTAAACATAAGTAAATTTAAGGAGATAGGAGATGGGACAACCTTCTCAGATTGTTCAGGTTTTTCTGGGAAAACATTTTTGTCTCCTTTTTTGTTCTTCTTACCTTTCTTATTTTCATTACCTCTTGGTGACAAACTTTGTTGTAGAATGACTTGATCTCTTTCTTGTGTGAGAGGATCTTTGATGTCTTTAAGGCTTGGAGCAAATACTTCAATTAAACTACCAAGTATTTGTGCTTTTTCTTCTTCAGTGATATCTAAGAAGCTGTCAGGAACTTCGTGATCAGAAGAGATTCCTGCTATTTGTTCCTCACTAGTGTCATAGTAGTACTCTTGATTTGAATTTTGTTCTATATCTGGACCATGTCTGTTTTCAATGGGAATGAACTCAATGCTTCCCAGATCAATCTCTAGCCTGCTTACTTTTAGCTGCAAACACTCAGTATCAGCTGTTATAGGAGACATATGCTCTTTATGTACCCCTTTAGAACTACTACCCTGGCTGTCACGTAACTCATTCCCATCAAGTACTTGATTAGCCTCCATGCTATTCTGGTGTTGTCGTTGGCCAACATATTCTTCACAAAATCTTTGTTTATGTGTTCAGGTTTATCAGAGCAATCTTTGGCTATGACTGATTTTGGTTTCTGTCTTACCCATAGCATATTCTTGAGAAATCTAGCTGCAGTGACCTTCTTTTTCTTCTTCTTCTTTTGTTTTTTTTTTTTTGTCCTTTGGCTCCAGCACCTTTGACTTCCTGATCTTTGTCTTTCTTTTCAGGTTGCTGCACCTCAGTAAGTTCTATTTGATTTTCCTGCTTTTTCCAGGTGCTTGCCACTTAAATAATTGTTCTCCTGCCACAACCACCTATTGTTCTTGGATCTTTTTGTCTTTAATCCTTTGAACCTCCGACTAAATCTTAGATTGTTACTTCATCTGAATTGTCTTCTGTTGCTCATGTCTGATTTTATTAGCCTTGGATTGCTTGTCATTTTCATGATCCTATTTCAAATCCTTGCTAATCCTATCTGTATTGTTCCTTTTTTGTGTGATTTCTTCCATTTGGGGGATTGTTAGGCTTAATGACCTTGTTATTCCTCCTTCTGGTCACTTCTGTAAAAGCATCCTCATCCTCATCCTGATCCTTTTTAGCCACATTTGAGGGACTTGGGGCAGTATCACCTTTAATGGGATCTTGATCTTCTTTTTTCCCTAATTCTGTTTGGTATGCCCTTTCTGTTGTTGTGTTTCACCTTTTTCAGGCTGGTTCCGTTTGATTTGTCCTTCCCCTTCTACTGCCTGATTCCTTTCCTTTTCCTTTTTGACTCTCCTACATTGGATTATTGAATGTCCCATGCAATGAGTACAGAACTTGGGGGCATTCTCATATTCAAGCTTCTGGTAGAATCCTTTGCGAGGGCAATTTTCATCTTCAGTTCCAATGAAGATAGAATTGATTTTAGTCTTGGTTAGGTTCACCTCAACTCTCACTTTAGCCATACTTGGCCTAGTTTTATTCTCCGTGGCCGGATCCATTGTTAGAGGGGTTCCTATAGGGGCTACGATCTGTTTAACATAATTCCAAGTATGTAAATGAAAAGGCAAACTCAGTAATAGGACCCAAACTGGAACTATCGGAGAATCTTCATTAGGTTTGAACTCCGGTGTCCACTTTTCTAACCACATAATTTGTTCATCAAATTCAATAGAACGTCTATACCAAACTGTCTTAAAATCATCCTCATTGGAGAAGTTAAGAAAGATAGTATGATAATCATAAATACCTATTGTAGCTTTACCTCTAACAGTAATTTTCTCTGCACACCTTGCTCGTAGTTTCTCTATTTGAGGTCTAGCTCGAATGAATTTCCCAACTAGTGTGAATTTGCATTCGTCGGACATAACCCCATAATATTCATCGGTGTTGAATAGCACAGCTGGCACTCCATTATAAGTGGTGTATTTGGCGCTAACATCTGGGTTCCCAAATCGATTTTGTTTAAGGGAAGGAGCAGCAGGGATTTTAATTGCCATAGCATAGTTGGAATTCGAAGGAATTTGATCTGTAGATGTAGCCGCAGTAGTATTATTAGTAGGATTTTCTTTGACACGCGCCGATTCCGGCGTCTCCGGCTTCCCCAGGGGGACGGAGCGTGATGCTCAGACGCCTAGAATTGGGGCAAAGTATCCGTTAGTTACTATAACATTCTGTTTTGTACGGAGAGAGTTTTTTTAGTTGTTCGTCTACAAAAAGATCTAAGCAGTAGAAAATACCATGATACACAGATGAACAAGGACATCTCAAAAAAAAATAAAAAATTGTTTCTTCCATTAAAGTATGGCGGCAGCCAACTAGAACACCTATTCAAGAGACCATTAAACAGTCTTGAATTGTTAAAAAGTAGGCAGAAGCACAAAGATAGCTGAACTTTTCATATCTATCACTGAAAATTCCTTCTGGAAAGAATACTATTTTCTAAACTGTACATATGTGGCCTATGACTTTGTGACTTTAGTATTTTATATGAAAATTTATTCATGCCCTGAGTTTACTTCCTTGATAGCTTTTACTAGCATCATTATGATTTCCTTCTTATGTAATAGAAATTAACCTATTTTAATTTGTAGGAGCTTTGCAGGAAGAATCAACAGATTCGACAAAGCCAAATTCCTCATACTTGTGGTGCTAAGAGTTTGGCTAGAAGAAGGGCTAAAATGGTAGTTTAATACGATGTGCTTAGATAAGTACATTTTTAATTAATTACTGACTTTTACAATTTGAAAATTTCAGAAGGCAAAGGGAAAAGATGTTGAATTGAGGACAAGTGTGGAGTTGGAGCGCTAGTGCTAGATGAATCCACATTAAGACACCGACATCTATTTGAATGCTATAGTTGGAACTACACCCAAGCCTAACCCCTGAACACGGCAGGGGGTGTTCGGGACCGAGTACTACACCAAGTGCATCATTAGGTGAAACTTCTGCAAGACTTTCTGGTCTTTGACTTCGGATTTCTTCAATTTTCTCCTACACGAAAGAAAAACAAGCATTAAAGACATGTTAAGTTCTCCTGCAAGGAAGACAAAAATCAACCTGTAGCACAGAGCAAATGGATCAACCCAACATCTCTTTCAATCTTATTTTAATTCAAGTTCAGAATCAATTTTTGTAGCCTCACAGATTGACTTGGAACTTGAATTAGAATAAATACTGAAAAAGATGTTGGGTTGATCCATTTGCTCTGTGCTACAAGCTGATTTTTGTCTTCCGTGTAGGAGAACCTAACATGTCTTTCATTCTTGTGTTTCTTTAGTATAGGAGAAAATTGAAGAAATCCAAAGCCAAAGACCAGAAAGTCTTGCTGAATTTTCACCTAATGATGCACTTGGCGTAGTACTCGGTCCCGAACACCTCGACCATGTTTGTGGGTTAGGCTTGTGTATAGTTCCAAATATAGCATTCAAACAGACATTTACGAGAGTTGGTCGTGTTAATGTGGGTTCATCTAGCACTAGCGCTCCAGAATGGCGGCAAGAGATGACGAGTATGAAATCACAATTAAACCTGCTACTTAGCTTACTGCTTATATCAAATGAATGTAGGAAATATCCTTGAAGAGTTTGCTCACTTATTTCTGACTCCTCCACAGGTATGATTATAGATATTCATTTTTTTCCCCCTATTTGCTGAAGTTTAAAATCTTGCATGATTTCTAAGTTTGTTTATTTTTCTATTTAGTTGAAATATTAAATGCAGTCGTACTTAGGGAATATATAGTTAAAAAGGGACTACTACTACTACTTTCTGCCATTGACATCTCTTTATATTTTCCCTCTCTTTCGACATTCTGAAATCTGAGCTAGCTTTGATGTTTACCTATGGCATTTTGAAGCTTATATTTTAAGTACTTAGCTAACAATACTGTTGTGTATGAAGTTCTGGAATTGGACTGTTTGAGTTCTGAAATTTGGTTTGGAGTTGTTACTTTACTTTGATATTGTGTTCTATACTGAATTAGAGGTTGGTGAAGCTAAGCTGAATTGAATGTTGGTGCTTATTCGAAGTTGGATTGAGGAGTTCCTTTAGCCTTTGGGTGAAAATAAGTGTTTTTGGAGAGTGACAGAAGCTGTTTTTGAAAAGCTAAAAAATAGATTTCGCTCGAAAGCAATTTTGAGAAAAATACACTTAGAAACACTTTTTAAAAGTTTTTGGCCAAACACTGCTCAAAAGTAAGTAAATTAATTGGCCAAATACAAACGGCTTTTCGCCAAAAGTACTTTTTAGAAAAGCATTTTTTAAAGAAAAAAAACACTTTTCAAAATAAGCTGATTTTAGAAGTTTGGCCACACAAGCTATAAGTCATCAAAGGTATAGAATTGTGCCAACTTGTGTTATGAAGTATAATTAAGTGCATGTAAAAAAAATTATGAGATTAGTGTGAAAGAAGTTAGGAAAGAGTTAATATATCCATGCTCCTGTTTCCGGGAGAATAAGGTATAGGTTATGAGTACATCCCTGTTGATAACTAAGTAACTGTATTTTTTTTGCCTTTTTCAGGCATCAAATTCAGGATGTGGTGCTATCTCACCAATTGGACCAAGAAGATCTTTACATGGAAGTAACAATAATGTGTGACCGAGTAACGATTAGAAATCATTTTTAGGATCAACTTTGATTTTTTTCGGGTATAATAATTGTTGAATAACACTTTGAAACTTGTATTTTGATGATGTAATTTTGGAATGTTGAATAACACTTTAAAACTTTAGTATTTTGATGATGTAATTTTGGAGCACTTTTGTTTTATATGACTAATATTTTGCTTATTTGATCTTTTATATAGTGTTAGAATTATTATGAAGTGTTATCGGAATTTAACTGTATAGGGTGCATGAAATAGGATGTGAATATGGAATGACAAAATTGAGAAAATTAATTATTGTAATAAAATAAACACTTTATGGAATTGAACAATTACTGCAGTTACAACCACCGTGATATGAAGATGAGATTTCAATTATGGTGGTTTTAAAGTGCCGCTTTTAAAAAAAATGCCACATTAACCAATATATTGCAGCGATTATTTAAAAACCGCCGTATTACCGTAATACGTTTGTGGCAGACGGGATTACAGCGTTTTCTCAAGCCGCCTTAAAACTAATAGTAAAAATAACCGTCGTAGTTACCCTGTTTGTTTGTGTCGTAATTACCCTGTTTGTTTGTAGTGATGATTTCTAATAACAAACCTAGATATTCATTTTCTTTTATGGCAAAACAGAATCTAATGACTATTACTTCATAATACTTGAAACAGAAAATCAAGCTAGCACTAGACGTTCCTAAACTAACATATACGGAGTATTCTTTTGCAGAATTTAAAAATGAAGTGAGGAAGAGAGGACAAGTTTTGACCTTCTCTGGTGCAACAAATCTATACGGGTTACCATTTGTGCATCTGTTATCGCTACTAACAAGACTATGACACCAATGAAGGACTAGAATGCCAAAAAATTTATTCATTTTTTTCCGGAATTTTTTTTCCCCACTTTATTTGAAAATTAGCGTTTGGCCATGAATATTCTAAATATAACTTGAAATGTATTTGAAATTTGGAGAACACCTAAAATCCTATTTTAACTTTCAATACATTCAAACAACCAAATATTATTAGCAAAACTACGATCAAACACAACTACATCTTCAACTCTAACTTTAAAAATTCTAAATAAAGTAAAAAAATATTTGGTTTCTATGGCCAACTGCCTACTAACTGTAGGTTCTTTATTTCAAGTTAACGGTAACTTAGGTCGAGCCAATTACAACTACAATCAACACATATTTGTTTCGAATGTAAATGATTAAATATTACATTATTAGTTAAACTTTCAAATCCAATTTATTCAAGATGTACTTATTATTTACTACAAGTTGAAGGTCCAAGAATATGTGTGTAGATTGCCTCTTTATTTCTTTAATTAAATTAATTTGTTCTCTCTTTTTTGTTAGGCAAGTGCCATTGCCCAGTTTCTAAATAAACTGGCTGACAAGCGTGACGTTGAGAGACGGCGTAGAGTGGACCTTTACTAAGCTAAGATGATGAGTTACGCATACCCTCAAGCTGTGGCACCTACCATTTTTGACATTTCCCATTGTCAACTCCTCAAACAATGTCTACTTTGTTATCTAATTATCCACCTCCTCATTTTTTTTTTAGTTTTTTCACTCGCTATGCAGTACTTGATACTCCTATTAGGGCCTGACTAAATTCGAATTTCATGTCGAAATATCACACATCGGAGAGTAAAGTGCTTCCTATTAAAGACGAGTTCGTACTCAGCTCAGCTCGAACCCGAAACTCTGATTAAAGGTGAAGGAATAATTACCACTCTATCACAATCATTTTTGGTTCGCCTCTTCATTTTTATATTCCTTTGTATTACGGTATGCTTTTGTATTAATGTTATGTTTTTTTTTTTTTTTGGTAAATCAGTATTAATGTTATGTTATTGACTCGTGTACATGATATAGAGTCAAATAATAAATAAATAGTGATAGGTATTATTTATTACTGAACGTACCATCGACGAATGAAAGATTTTTCATAAAAACATATAAGCAAGAGAAATTGATCTTAGTTATTGCTTGCTCAAAAGCTGAATTTTATAATTAATTTTTGAAAACTCAAACAAACAGACCTAATTTAACGATAATTTTGTAGCCTTGTTTTTCAAGTACTAAAGATCTACTTTTAAAATTAAATAAATAATCTAAGATGATGAGTATCTAAAACTACCTACATTCACAAGTAGAGGTAAGAATTGCATTCCATCTTCATACTCCACTTGTAGGACTACACTGAATATCTTGTTGTTGTTGAGTACTTAAACTATGTATATAATATACCGCATGGGTAAAATAAAAATGCTACCACGCCTACAAACAAATATTCAAACACATACGGGGCAACTTCCATTTTTATTTTTGGTAAATACTTATTCACACTCAGTTTGAGTATTTATATAAATAATTTATAGCATTAATAATTAAGGATTAAACTAAGAATACATATTTAGCTATAATTAGATTAAAAAATACATGTTATATTCATTAATTTGACACAAACCAAAATTTGGACAGGTAGCGGAAGCAAGCCAAAACTCTCTCTATAGATAAGTACCAAAGTACTTGTACTCCACTCAGTTTGTCCCTCCCTTAATTCTCAAAGTCAACTCCATCTTTTGTTTATTTTCTTTCTCTAACAAACTCTAGGTAAAAAAGGGCAAAAAGATAGAGAAAATGGAAGCTGATTGGGATCTAACTGCAGTGGTAAGAGGCTGTGCCGCCACCAGCTCCTCCTGTAGCAGCAGTACCACAAGCACCACTATTTCTACCTCTACAAATGTTCATAAAGTTGACAACTTTATTTGCTTTCAAGAATATTCCTTTGAGCCGAGATTTGACAAAACCCCTGCTGTTGAAGAGTTGCATGATCTTGACAAGCCTTTTGTCCCCAAATCACCACCAAAACAAACTTCACATGGTCACAACTCAAGAATCAAGAGGAGGTAATTTGAGTTTTCCTTTTTAAAAGATTTTTCCAAAGGAAATTATTACTCCACTGTCCCATTTACGTAGTATTGTTTTTTTTTTTTTTAAATTTTGACTATGAATTTAAATATGAAAACTTTTAAGTCTCTTGAAATAAAATTTAAAAAATACTATAAGTCATAATAACAAGGGTGTCTCAAAAAAATTATTGGTCTAAATTAAAGTCAAATTTTATTAAGATACTTCAAGTAATATGCACACACACAAAAAATAGTGTTGGATCTTTTTTACTTTTACATACTTGTTATTATTCAAGTTACTAAGATGTTAGCCATGTGTTTGCGATAAATTACCTTGGACGCTGTTGTAAATTTTTTATTTATTAATATGAAAACTTGAGTAGTTTAATTCAAAGTTTTCAAATATTTTTATTAAAAGTAAGTAATTTTTTTTTTTTTTTGTATAATCATAAACTTCACTATGAATTTTTTTTGGGCCCTAAGCATAGACTTTACTAATAATTGACAAATAAAAATTATTTAAAGAGCATTTGAATTGCGATCAAATTTTTTCTTATTTGACTTTTGAAATGCCAACAATATCACGTAAAGGGAGTACTATTAATGATCAAAGTCCTTTTTAATGGAAAGAGTGTTGGCATGTACCCATATCATAAATCTGTTTTTCTCACACTTTTTTTTTTTTTTTTTTGGATTTTCTTTGTTGTTCTTTTTTTTCCTTCAGAAAGAAGCAGTTGAAGAGAGTATGTGAGGTCTCTGCCGAGGGTTTATCTTGTGACAAGTGGTCTTGGAGAAAATATGGACAAAAACCCATCAAAGGCTCTCAATACCCTAGGTCAGTTCTTTTTTTTTTTTTTTTTTTTTTTGAGTTCTAGGTTCCTCACATTAATTTATAAATTAAAAAAAAAAAGAGAAAAAGATTTATAGTCTGTTTGGGCAAGTATTTGCTGAGCCAAAAACACTTTTATGAAAATTTAAAGTGTTTCGTCAAACGAAAAATACTTCTTTTGAGCTATAATTGAAGTTTTTCTGATGTTGGGGAGAAGACAAATTAGAGCTTTTTCTCAGAAGAAGAAAATTAATTTTTTCAAGATAAAAATAACTTCATCACTAATATTTATTTATCAAATTACCCTTATTAATTTTAAAAAACATATCTACGCTAAGCCATAATGACTCTTCTCCTTCATCACCATGACCTTTTTCATTGTTTTCTCAACTCTTTGTTTTTGAAAATCATACCAAGTCTCAAATAAGAAGTATTTTTATTAAATAAATATAATTAATAAAAAATAATTAATTATATTTTTTACTTGTAGATAATTTTAATTATAAATTAAATAGGTACATATCATATTTGTAATTTGACGCTTAATTAATAATTTTTTGAAAAGATTGGTTCAACACAAACTTTTTATAAAATAGTGAAGAAGTACTCTCAAATATCCTGGTAAAACACAGATTGTTACTTTCTGAAAATGTTTGTCTAAAAAGCTATATTTTGACAAAAACTTCTCTAAACAAGCAATATTTTGTTGAAACTTGGCCAAACAAATTCTTAATGTTCCTCAAGTCTTGTTTATTTATCTTTTTGTGGATTAACAGGGGATATTACAAATGTAGCAGCTTAAAGGGTTGTTTGGCCCGAAAACAAGTGGATCGAAATAGATCCGATCCTAACACGTTCATTGTCACCTACACTTCGGAACACAACCACCCAACCCCTACTCATCGGAGTTCCCTCTCTGGAATCGCCCGCCAGAAGCCGGTGAACTCGCAAGCCAGCTCTGCAGGTGATGGTTGACATGGATCTTCTCTTCTTTCACTTTTCCAGAAAGGAAGAGAAAATTAATCTTGAAATTCAGGGGCAGAACTAGGTAGGAGAAGGGGATTAACTGATCAATCCTTTCGTGAAAAATTATGCTGTGTAATAAAGTAAGCAAAATTTAGGTTATATATGAATTGTTAGATCCTCTCGTCATAAGGGAGAATTCCAGGGAAGTGACAAAAAAATTTACTTAGTCATATATTCAAGCCTTATGTGTGACATTTTAATAATTTTGAATCCCTTATATAAATTTCTTGCTCCACCATCATTTTAATGATTTTTTTTTTTTAAAACAGAGTTTTTGTGTTTTATTGTATCTGTGGAGTACTATGGTTCTCCTACCAATCATCACACTACCGACTAGTTAGCCTTGTAGAGCAAAATGGAAGAGCAATTTTGATTTGATGCTATGTTCTTTCTAAGGTTTCTATAGCCGGTAAGACACAATGATACATACAAATATGGATAAAATTCGGCTAGTTGTTAATGCATGTAAATTTCTTCTGATGATTATCAATGATTTAGCATCTTTATTTACCTTGATCATGCCTTTTATTATAGTGTTCTTTTATGTTGGTTTGAATTTAAGTGGGTTTATGCTACTAATTATGGAAGATTTCTATTACTATAATTACATTTGTGACAATTTGGTCGACAATTACATGAAATGCCCGTGAAATCTTCAACTAGATATATGTTAGCTTCATTATTCAATTCTAGAATGGTAAGATCACTCCTAATATAATAAGTGCACTCTTTACAGCAGTTAATTTCAGAAAATATAATACTAGTAAGATCTTTTCTCTACTGCGGCTTTTTCAAAAGATCTTCATTTCTAGTAAGTACAAAAAAGTAAATATTTACCCACACCGGATGTTAATACCAAATCAATGCAACTTATCATGGTTAAGTGATTGTATGAAGTAAATATATACATTAATTAATCATGATTAAGTGATAGTTGAATATATTCAAACACCTATCATGCATACATTGGTTTAGTATAAACATTCGATGTGGGCAAATTTTTATCGTACCAAAATGAGTAAACTTTAACAATAGTTAATATCATCAAGCACCAGTGGTCTAGTGGTAGAATAGTACCCTGCCACGGTACAGACCCGGGTTCGATTCCCGGCTGGTGCAAAGTAGTTTTTTTTTTTTTTTTATACGGTCCACCATTTTATGGTCCATTTGGCCATGGATAATTTTTACTTTTACAATTCCAGAATCATGTCCAAACACAGCTCCAAGTTTTTAAGCCAAATGCGAAGTTTCTAACTTTCTATAACAATGCCAATGACAATAATTTGAAATGAAAACATTTTCTCTTGAGAATTTGTAATCCAAGAAGCACAAGCCAAAAAGTAAAAAAGGAGTTGAATACATACAATGGGAGTTGTAATTCTGAGCCCTCAAAAATGCATCACGAGATGAACATATATTCAGTGCCAGTTACATCTCTTAAGACCTATAGTTTCTATAACTTAATTGGATAATAATAACAATAACTACGTTTGTTTGGTATCACTGTCATACAATAATAACTACGTTAAATGATGAAATAATCGTGAGAACCCTTGTTCGTATTCACAAAGTAGCGTCCTCATTCATATAGAGTTGCCGAACAATTCTACCAGTGTGTATAAATAGCTACATATGCTTATTTTGTTACTTTAATCTTGCATTTGAAATTTAAAATGGGACAAAGTGCCAGTGTGCCACAATCCAACTAAAAACTTCCTCAAATGAAAAGGATTTTTAATGAAGTGATATTAATACATTTTTTACGTTCAGTGTCTCCAGTTTAATTTGAGATTAAAGTTGAAATTTTGTTTCTGCTGAAAAATAGTTAACTTAGTTTTGTACTATATAAGATGTTTGAATTTACTAAATAGATAAACAATCAGAGTTAAGCAACACGTCAAGTCAGGATGGCCGAGTGGTCTAAGGCGCCAGACTCAAGTTCTGGTCTTCGTATGAGGGCGTGGGTTCTCAAATCCCACTTCTGACAGAACATTTTTAATATTTTCTCTAAAAATATAACTATAGGATATGATATTTATTTACATGTAAATATTACTTGTGTAAAATCAACATAAAATGGTAGGTTTGGTTGGTACTTTAATGAAGAGAGTTTTGGTATAAACTTCAGCCTAGCATATATAATGAAGAAAATATATGTATTATTTTATCCGTGACATACTAAACAACAACAACAACAACATACCCAGTGTAATTACACAAGTGGGGTCTGATAAGGATAGAGCGTATGCAGATCCTACCTCTACCATGATAGGTAGAGAGACTGTTTCCGGTAGACTCTCGGCTCAAGTAAAGCAGAAATACGGCAATACAGAAACATAAGCAGCAACAATGTTAGGATGGTACGAAAACTAAAGTAAAAGCAACAACAAGTAGTGATAGCAAACTACGAATAAGAAATACAAGAATATTAAAATAAAAATGACCAGCATATTAAAATAAAAATGAAGAAAATAATATTGATCCTACTGGGAAGAAAAATAATACTAATCCTACAAGTAGCCTTCTATCCTAATCCTCGATCTCCACACCCTCCTATCTAGGGTCATGTCCTCGGTAAGCTGAAAACTTGTCATGTCCTGCCTGATCACCTCTTCCCAATACTTCTTTGGCCTATCTCTACCTCTCCTCCAGCCCTCCATCGATAACCTCTCATATCTCCTTATCGGGCCATCTGTGTCTCTTTGTTGAAGATGTTCGAACCATCTCAGTCTCACCTCCAATATCTTCTCTGTCACAGAGGCTACTCCCAACTTTTCCCGAATATCTTCATTTTTTTACCGTATCTCTCTGGGTAAGAGCACATATCCATCTCAACATCTTCATTTCCGCAACTTTCATTTTTTGGACATGAGAGTTCTTGATTGGCCAACATTCCGCTCCATATAACAGCGCCGGTCTCACTACTACTCTATAAAACTTCCCTTTAAGTCTTGGTGACACCTTCTTGTGACACAGGACACTAGATGCTAGCATCCATCTCAACCTCCCTGCTCGAATATGATGTGCAACATCCTAGTCAATCTCCACATTGTCTTGGATTATTGCCCCAAGGTACTTGAAACTCCCTCTATTTGGGACGACTTTTGAGTCAAACTTCACTACCACGTCAGCCTCACTTGTCACCATCCTGAACTTGCACTCCACGTAGTATGTCTTCATCCTACTCAACCTGAAGCCTTTAGACTCTAGGGTCTATCTCCAAACCTCCACACTCGCATTCACCCCGCTTCGCGTCTCGTCGATCAATACAATGTCATATGCAAATAACATGCACCGTGGCACCTCTCCTTGAATGTGATCGTCAATACATCCAACGCCAAAGCAAATAAAAATGGGCTAAGGGCTGAGCCCTGATGCAACCCCATCACGACTGGAAAGTCTCTAGAATCTCCTCCCACTGTCCTTACCCGATCTAACTCCATCATACATATCCTTGATCGCCCTAATGTATGCTACCGGAACCCTCTAGCCTCCAAACATCTCCAGAGGACTTCTTTTTGGGACTTTGTCGTAAGCTTTCTTTAGGTTAATGAACACCATATGCAAGTCCCTCTTCCTTTCCCTGTACTGCTCCACCAATCTCTTCAGAAGATGAATGGCCTCTGCAGTTGATCACCCCGGCATGAATCCGAACTGGTTCTCAGAAAGAGACACCCTCTTCCTCACCCTCAACTCCACCTTCACTCTTCTAGCATCTTTGTCGTCCTAAATATGACATTAAACAACCCAGTTAACCACTCTAATCCCGCTCTACCTGCACTCTTCTAAAAATCCACTGGGATCTCGTATGGCCCAGTCTCTTTACCCCTACTCATCTTATGCACAGCCCCCTCAACCTCCTCAACCTTAATATGCCTGCAATACCCAAAATCACGACGACTCTAGGAGTGTTCCAGCTCACCCAACACGATACTCCTTTCCCCAAAATCGAAATCACCATGCACATCGTCATATCCCCTAGACTCCTTCCCGATGTGACCATTGAAATCACCCCCATGAGTAACTTCTCGGTGGAGTAATATTTATTGAAAAATACATGAATTAAAATAAAAATTGACAAATACCCTTTCACTTTAGACTTAAAATCTCTTTCTACTTCCATGGTTCAATTAGCTTAAGCCCATCATATGTATAAATTCACTTTACACTCACTTTTCCAATACAGAGGCAGATAAGTCATTTCTTTCTCGATATTCATGTTAATCTACTCTATATATGTTTTAAATTATATCTCATTATGCCTAAAGAAACGAAAGATGACTCCAACTGGGATAATCCATTTTCAAGGTGTCACGACCCATCTTAGGACCGTGCAGGCACCTACTTTTCCCATGTCGGTAGGCGAACCCTCTATCGGATAACACATTGATTAAACAAGACGAATCATTTAAACCAATTGATATATAGATACAACAGCAGAATATCATAATATATTCAATAAACTTAAGTATTTACATGATTACAACAGAAACGAAGAATTAAATTCGATTTTCTCTCCAATTTACTAC